>NC_052163.1:67363407-67498048 GCF_902713615.1 Scyliorhinus canicula | reverse complement strand
CGACCCGAACGTCTATCTCTGATCTAAAAAGTCAAGGAAAGGTTGCCACCGCCTGGAGAATCCCTGTACCGACCCTCTCAGGGCAAATTTGATCCTTTCTAGCTGAATATAGCTAGCCATATCGTTAATCCAAGTTTCAACGCTTGGAGGCCTCGCGTCCTTCCATTGAATTAATATCCTTCGTCGAGCCACTAGGGACGCAAAGGCCAGTATTCCGGCCTCCCTAGCCTCCTGTACCCCCGGTTCTACCCCGACCCCAAAGATCGCAAGCCCCCATCCTGGTTTGACCCTGGACCCCACCACCTTCGACACCGTCCTTGCCACCCCCTTCCAGAACCCTTCCAGCACCGGACATGCCCAGAACATATGCACATGGTTCGCTGGGCTTCCCAGACATCTGACACACCTGTCCTCACCCCCAAAGAACCGGCTCATCCTTGTCCCCGTTATGTGAGCTCTATGCAGCACCTTAAATTGAATGAGGCTCAGCCTCGCACACGAGGAGGAAGAATTGACCTTCTCCAGTGCATCCGCCCACGTCCCGTCTTCTATCTGCTCTCCCAGCTCCCCTTCCCACTTGGCTTTCAGCTCCTCCCCTGATGCTTCTTCCGCCTCCTGCATTATCTTGTAGATGTCTGATATCTTCCCCCCTCCGACCCAGACCCCCGAGAGCACCCTATCACTCGCCCCCTTACTGGGGAGCAGGGGAAACCCCTCCACCTGCCGCCTAGCAAATGCCTTCACTTGTAAATATCTGAACATGTTTCCCGGGGGGAGCTCAAACTTCTCCTCCAGCCCTCCCAGGCTCGCAAACCTCCCCTCTATAAACAGGTCCTTCAGCTGCCGTATGCCCACCCTGTACCAGCTCTGAAATCCCCCGTCGATGTTCCCCGGGATGAATCTATGGTTCCCTCTTATTGGCGCCGCCAACAGACCTCCCATTTCCCCCCTATGTCGCCTCCACTGCCCCCATATCTTGAGGGTGGCCGCCACCACCGGGCTCGTGGTGTACCTCGTGGGGGGGAGCGGCCATGGTGCCGTTACTAGGGCCCCCAGGCTTGTGTTGCCACAGGACGCCCTCTCCATTCGTTTCCAAGCTGCCCCCTCCCCTTCCATCATCCACTTGCGCACCATTGACACATTTGCCGCCCAGTAGTACCCCGAAAGATTGGGTAGTGCCAGCCCTCCACTGTCCCTACTCCGCTCCAAAAAGACCCTCCTCACCCTTGGGGTGCCATGCGCCCACACGTAGCTCATGATGCTACTCGTCACCTTTTTGAAGAAGGCCCTAGGGAGGAAGATGGGCAAGCACTGAAATAAAAACAAGAACCTTGGGAGGACCGTCATTTTGATTGACTGCACCCTCCCCGCCAGCGACAACGGTACCATGTCCCACCTCTTAAATTCCTCCTCCATCTGTTCCACCAGCCTGGAAAAGTTCAACTTGTGGAGGGTCCCCCAGTTCCTTGCCACCTGCACCCCTAAGTACCTAAAGCTCTTTCCTGCTCGCTTGAAGGGGAGTCTCCCAATACCCTCTCCCTGGTCCCCCGGGTGTATCACAAAAACCTCGCTTTTGCCCAAATTTAGTTTGTACCCCGAAAAGTCCCCAAACTCTGCTAATAGTTCCATTATCTCCGGCATTCCCCCTTCTGGGTCTGCCACGTACAGCAGTAGATCATCCGCATACAGCGATACTCGATGTTCCTCCCCTCCCCTAGTCAGTCCTCTCCACCCCCCTGAACCCCTCAGTGCCATTGCCAACGGTTCAATCGCCAGTGCGAAAAGTAGGGGGGATAGAGGACATCCCTGCCTGGTCCCTCGGTGGAGCCCGAAATACTCCGACCTCCTCCCGTTTGTCACTACACTCGCCGTCGGGGCCGAGTAGAGCAACTTCACCCACTTAATAAACCCTTCCCCAAACCCAAACCGTTCCAACGTCTCCCACAGGTACTCCCACTCCACCCTATCGAATGCCTTCTCCGCGTCCAGCGCTACCACTATCTCAGCCTCCCCCTCCACTGCCGGCATCATAATTACATTCAGCAATCTCCGCACGTTCGTGTTGAGCTGCCGCCCCTTCACGAACCCCGTCTGGTCCTCATGGATTACCCCTGGCACACAATCCTCTATTCTAGCTGCCAGGATCTTTGCCAGCAACTTGGCATCCACGTTCAGAAGCGAGATAGGCCTGTAGGACCCGCACTGCACGGGGTCTTTATCCCGCTTCAATATCAGGGAGATCAGTGCCTGCGACATTGTCGGGGGCAGAACCCCCCCCTCTCGCGCCTCATTAATGGCTCGTACCAGTACCGGTCCCACCAAGTCCACATTTTTCTTATAGAATTCCACCGGGAACCCATCTGGCCCCGGCGCCTTCCCCGCTTGCATCTGACCTATTCCCTTGACTAGCTCCTCTAGCCCTATTGGTGCCCCCAGCCCTTCTACCAGCCCCTCCTGGACCCTTGGGAACCTCAATTTGTTTAGGAAGTCCTCCATTCCCCCTCTCCTCGTCGGCGGCTCAGACCGATACAACTCCTTGTAAAAATCCCTGAAGACCCCGTTCACTTCTTGCCCCTTCTGCACTACCTTCCCGCCCCTCTCCTTCACTCCCCCAATCTCCCTAGCCGCATCTCGTTTGCGAAGCTGGTGTGCCAGCATCCTGCTCGCCTTTTCCCCATACTCATAGACCGCGCCCTGTGCCCTTCTCCACTGCGTCTCTGCCTTCCTGGTGGTCAGCAGGTCGAACTTGACCTGCAGGCTGCGCCGTTCTCCCAGCAGCCCCTCCTCTGGTGCCTCCGCATATCTCCTATCCACTTCCAATAGCTCCCCCACCAGCCTCTCCCTCTCCTGCCTCTCCTTTCTTTCTCTGTGCGCCCTTATGGAGATCAGCTCTCCCCTGATCACTGCCTTCAGGGCCTCCCAGACCATCCCCACCTGCACCTCACCCGTGTCATTCAAGTCCAGATAGCTCTCGATGCTCTTCCGGACCCTTTTACACACCTCGTCGTCCGCTAACAGCCCCACATCCAGCCGCCACAGCGGGCGCTGGTCCCGCACCTCCCCCATTTCCACATCCACCCAATGTGGTGCATGATCAGAGATCGCAATGGCCGAGTACTCAGCTTCCCGTACCCTCGGGATCAGCCCCCTGCTCAACACGAAGAAATCGATTCTGGAGTACACTCTATGGACGTGGGAGAAAAAGGAATACTCCCTCGCCCTCGGCCTACCAAACCTCCATGGGTCTACTCCTCCCATCTGCTCCATGTACCCCCTCAGCACTTCTGCCGCTGCCGGCCTCCTATTGGTCCTTGAACTCGATCTGTCTAGCCCGGGGTCCAGCACTGTATTAAGTCCCCCCCCATGATCAAGCCCCCTGTTCCACAGTTGTTTCTAAATCTTGGGCCCCCTTTTCCAGCAGCCGTTGGCGCACATTATTAGACCTGAGGCCCGCTACAAAAACATCGCGTACAGCAAGTTCTCTGTGTTCAGCCGCGGTAACAGCTTGATAGTTACAGTCATTTGACAAATTATTGAGTTCCCTTAAAAATTCGGCGAGTGATTCTGTAGGCCGCTGGCAGCGAGTCGTGAACACATGGAGTGCGTAAACTTCGTTAATGGGCCTTACATATATCTTATTGAGTGCCGCTAGCGCTGCAGTATATGAACCGGCCGATTTTAGTTGCGTAGAGATTCGGTGGCTCACCCTCGCGTGCAGTAGACTTAGCTTCTGTTCCCCTGTCGTTTCGGCTGTGCTCGCTTCTGCCAGGTAGGCCTTAAAACACCGCAGCCAGTGGGAGAAGATTTATTTTGCCTCTGCATCCTGCGGGTCGAGTTCCAGGCGTCCAGGCTTGAGGGCCGATTCCATGATCGATCTTGACTGTTCTTAGGTAGATTAAATTGATGGAACCATCAATTCACCAGACACGTGCTTTCCGATATGAATCTAGGCTTTAATCAACTTACTTCAGAGCCAGCCTGTTACCCGTCGATGAACTCTCGGTGAACTGCAGGCTGACTCTGGACAAGGGTATTTATACAGCAGCACAAGGGGAGGAGTCGTGGGCGGAGCCAAGGGTGGAGCCCTGTACAAGCTCCTGAGCATTCCCAGAGCTACTCCCCCTAGTGGTCGGGTAACACTACTGCGCTTACAAATATACAGTGTGAATTACCATGTTATATTCACCACACCCCATGTCCGCAAGGTCGCCACCACTACCGGGCTGGTGGAGTACCTGGCCGGCGGCAGCGGTAGAGGAGCCATGACCAGGGCTGCCAAGCTGGTGACCCTGCACGAAGCCGCCTCCACCCGCTCCCAGATAGACCCCGTACCCACCATCCACTTCCTTATCATAGCGATATTAGCCGCCCAGTAATAGTTAATCAGACTTGGCAAAGCCAGCCCTCCCTCGCTGCGGCCCCTTTCAAGCATCGCCTTCTTCACCCGCGGGGATTTTCCCGCCCAGACAAAGCTCATGATCATCTTGTTAACCCTTTTGAAGAAGGACTGTGGGATAAAGATTGGGAGGCACTGAAAAATGAACAGGAATCTAGGGAGTCTGTACCCTCCCTGCCAGCGACAGCGGGAGTGCATCCCATCTCCGAAACTCTCCCTTCATTTGTTCCACCACCCTGGCCAAATTTAACTTGTGCAGCCTACCCCAGTCTCGCGCCACCTGGATCCCCAAGTACAGGAAATGTACAGGAAATGGTAGCCCTCTCAATCTGTTCTCCTGGCCCCTTGCCTGCACCACAAACATTTCACTCTTGGCCATATTTAATTTGTACCCTGAGAACTGGCCGAACTTCCTCAATGTTTCCAGTATACTTCCCATCCCGGCCAATGGGTCCGACACGTACAGGAGCAGGCCGTCCACATAGAGAGAGATCCTATGTTCCACCCCGCCCCAAACCATCCCCTTCCATCCCTTTGTGGCTCTCAGCGCAATCGCCAGCGGCTCTACGGCCAGCGCAAACAGCAGCGGGGAGAGCGGACAGCCCTGTCTGGTCCCGCGGTATAGTCTAAAATACTCTGACACTTCTCTGTTTGTCCTGACGCTGGCCTTTGGGGCCTGATATAATAGCTTGATCCAATTCACCAGTCCCTCCTCGAACCCTAAACTGTCCGAGCACCTCCCATAGATAGCCCCACTCCACTCGGTCGAAGGCCTTCTTGGCATCCATTGCCACCACTACCTCCACCTCCTTGCCCGTCGGGGGCATCATTATCACATTGAGTAATCTTCTCAAGTTGGCCGACAGCTGCCTGCCTTTCACGAACCCTGTTTGGTCATCCCCAATCACCTCCGGTACGCAGTCCTCAATTCCAATCGCCAGTACCTTTGCCAGGAGCTTGGCATCTACATTGATCAGGGAGATTGGCCTGTATGACCCGCAGGATTCCGGATCCTTACCCTGCTTCAATATCAGTGATATGGTGGCTTGCAACATCGGCGGCGGCAGGGTCCCTCTGTCCCTTGCCTCATTAAAAACCCTTGCCAAGACCGGACCCACTAACAGAGAACTTCTTATAAAACTCTACTGGGTATCCATCCGGCCAAGGGGCTTTCCCCGACTGCATGGCCTTTAGGCCCCCCAATACCTCCTCTACTCTAATCGGGGCCCCCAGCTCTTCCACTCGCCCCCCACCAACTGTTGGAAATGTTAACCCGTCCAGAAACCTTTTCATCTCCTCCGGTTCTTCCGGGGGCTCCAAAGTGTACAGCTTGCTATAGAAGTCCCGGAATACCTTATTCAATCCTGCCGGGTCCTCCACTCTGCACCCCTCCCCATCCATCACTCTACTTATTTCCCTGGCCACCTCCCTCTTCCTGAGTTGCTGCGCTAACAATATGCTGGCCTTTTCCCCATGCTCGTACACCACACTCCTCGCCTTCCTAAGCTGTTCCACGGCCCTACTCGTGGATAGTGCCCCCAGTTCCGCCTGTAGTCTCTGCCTCTCCCTGAGTAAATCCTCCCCCAGGGACTCCGCATGTTCCTCGTCTATCCGACCCATTTCCCTAACCAATCTGTCCATCTCTGCCCTGTTCGCCTTGGCGCTGTGTGCCCCAATTAAGATCAACTCTCCCCGCATTACTGCCTTCAGCCTCCCACAGTGTGGCCGCTGAGACCTCCCCCGTATCATTCACCTGCAAGTAATTTTGGATACTCCTCCGAAGCCTCTCACAGATCCTCTCCTCCGACAACAGTCCCACGTCTAGCCTCCATTGTGGGCGTTGGTGATTCGCCCCTCCGACCTGCAGGTCTACCCAGTGCGGGCCATGGTCCGAGATAGTGATTGCTGAATATTCCGTGTTCTTTACCTCCCCTATACAGTCCCTGCTTAGGACATAGAAATCTATCCTAGAATATACTTTATGGACGTGCGAGTAAAACGAGTAGTCCCTTCCCGTCGGCTTCTGGCTCTCCAGGGGTCCACTTCCCCCATTTGCTCCATAAACCCTTTCAGCTCCCTTGCCATTGCTGGGAGTCTACCCGTTCTGGGACACGACCGATCCAGCCCCGGGTCAAGGACCATGTTAAAGTTCCCCCCCCCCATTATTAGCCTATGAGAGTCCAGGTCCGGGATCTTCCCTAGCACTCTTTTAATGAAGTCCACGTCATCCCAGTTCGGGGCATATATATTCACCAGTACCACTCTTCTCCCCTCCAGTCTGCCCCTTACCATCAGGTATCTGCCCCCCCTGTCTGCGGCTATACCCTCCGCCTCAAATTGAACCCGCTTGTTGATCATGATTGCCACCCCCCTGGACTTCGAGTCCAAGTCCGAGTGGAAGACCTGGCTAAGAAACAAACGTCAGGCCAAAGTAGACATTGGGCCAATTCAAACTGATTCTGGAAGGCTAGTGATGGGAGATGAGGAAATGGCTGGAGAACTTAATAAGTACTTTGCGTCTGTCTTCACAGTGGAAGACGTTAGTAATATCCCAAAAATTATAAAGGGTCAGGGGGCTGAGTTGAGTATGGTTGCCATTACAAAAGAGATGGTGCTAAAAAAGCTAAAAGGTCTTAAAATTGACAAATCTCCTGGCCCCGATGGGCTACATCCTAGAGTTCTGAGGGAGGTGGCTGAAGAAATAGCGGAAGCGTTGGTTGAGATCTTTCAAAAATCACTGGAGTCAGGGAAAGTCCCGGATGATTGGAAGATTGCTGTTGTAACCCCCTTGTTCAAGAAAGGATCAAGACAAAAGATGGAAAATTATAGGCCAATTAGCCTAACCTCGGTTGTTGGTAAAATTCTAGAATCGATCGTTAAGGATGAGATTTCTAATTTCTTGGAAGAGCAGGGTCGGATTAGAACAAGTCAACATGGATTTAGTAAGGGGAGGTCGTGCCCGACGAACCTGTTAGAATTCTTTGAGGAGGTGACAAGTAGGTTAGACCAGGGAAACCCAGTGGATGTGGTCTATCTGGATTTCCAAAAGGCCTTTGATAAGGTGCCACACAGGAGGCTGCTGAGTAAGGTGAGGGCCCATGGTGTTCGAGGTGAGCTACTGGCATGGGTTGAGGATTGGCTGTCTGACAGAAGGCAGAGAGTTGGGATAAAAGGTTCTTTTTCGGAATGGCAGCCGGTGACCAGCGGTGTCCCACAGGGTTCAGTGTTGGGGCCGCAGCTGTTCACCATATATATTAATGATCTGGATGAAGGGACTGGGGGCATTCTAGCGAAGTTTGCTGATGATACGAAGTTAGGTGGTCAGGCAGGTAGTGCTGAGGAAGTGGGGAGGCTGCAGAAGGATCTAGACAGTTTGGGAGAGTGGTGCAGGAAATGGCTGATGCATTTCAACGTGAGAAAATGTGAGGTCTTGCACTTTGGAAAAAAGAATCCAAGCATAGACTACTTTCTAAACGGTGAGAAAATTCATAATGCCAAAGTACAAAGGGATCTGGGAGTGCTAGTCGAGGATTCCCTAAAGGTAAACATGCAGGTTGAATCCGTGATTAAGAAAGCGAATGCTATGTTGTCATTTATCTCAAGAGGGTTGGAATATAAAAGCAGCGATGTGCTACTGAGCCTTTATAAGGCTCTGGTTAGGCCCCATTTGGAGTACTGTGTCCAGTTTTGGGCCCCACATCTCAGGAAGGACATACTGGCACTGGAGCGTGTCCAGCGGAGATTCACACGGATGATCCCTGGAATGGCGGGTCTAGCATATGAGGAACGGCTGGCGTTCCTGGGATTGTATTCATTGGAGTTCAGAAGGTTAAGGGGAGATCTAATAGAAACTTACAAGATAATACATGGCTTAGAAAGGATGGACGCAAAGAAACTGTTTCCGTTAGGCGAGGAGTCGAGGACCCGTGGGCACAGCCTTAGAATTAGAGGGGGTAAATTCAAAACAGAAATGCGGAGACATTTCTTCAGCCAGAGAGTGGTGGGCCTGTGGAATTCATTGCCGCAGAGTGCAGTGGAGGCCGGGACGCTAAATGGCTTCAAGGCAGAGATAGATAAATTCTTGATGTCGCGAGGAATTAAGGGCTATGGGGAGAATGCTGGGAGGTGGAGTTGAAATGCCCATCAGCCATGATTGAATGGCGGAGTGGACTCGATGGGCCGAATGGCCTTACTTCCACTCCTATGTCTTATGGTCTTATGGTCTAATCCAGCCCTTCCTTAGCCTAGTCTGGTCAGACACTTTCAGATGTGTCTCCTGCAACATAATTACGTCTGCCCTCAGAGCCCGCAAGTGCGCGAACACCCGTGCCCTCTTAAACCGGCCCATTCAGTCCCCTGACATTCCAGGTGATCAGCCTGGTTGAGGGGCACAACCCCCCCCCCAACGCCGGTCAGCCATAGCCTCTCTCGGGCCGGCCCCCGGCCCATGCGTCGCACCATTCTTGGCCCGCCTCTTGGCTGCCTCCACCCTCGACCTCCTTCCCACTGCCTACTTCAAATCCCTCCCACGTCAGCAGAATAACCCCCCCCCCAGCAACATCCCCCGGTAACCCCACCCCCGCCACCCATTGGCTGTATTCCCCCCCCCCCCTCCCCAACCTGACTCCCCTGACTAGCCAATCTACTAGCCCGGTGACTCCTCACTCCGGTGCCCCCATCTCATTCCCATTGTTTCCCCGCCCTCCTCCCCACTCTCTGGTGCCCCATCCCCCTCTCCAACCCGCTGGAGCAAACTCACTGGCACAGGAAGGCATGAACATCAGTAAAACAAAAAACCCCCAACCCACGTCCTTAACCTCCCTCGCTGACCGGCCACCCTTAGTTACAATACCGGCTCCAGTGCACTCAGCGAGCCCCACAAAAAGTAAAAATTCACACGAAAGGAAAAAACAGAATAAAGAGGAAGAAGAAAAGAAAAAAAAACCCAGTAACCAAAAACAAAAGGAAGAGTCCCAAATGTCCCGCTTGGTGCCTTTAACACAGCAAACCATTGAACAGCGGTCCAGGCACATTTGGCGTCCCTTCATACGGTAGTTCTCGGGCCCTAATTCGCGCCTGTGGGACCTCTTTTCGGGACCAGCCCCTGATCCTCTCACAAAGTCCATCGCTGCTTCAGGCTCGGAGAAGTAGTGGTGTTGACCCTGATGCGTGACCCAAAGAAGGGCCGGGAACAGCAGACCAAACTTCACGTGCTTCTTGAACAGCACCTCCTTGACTTGTTTAAAGGCTGCTCGCCGCCGAGCCACCTCCTGGCCTAGGTCCTGGTATATACGGAGAACACTTGTTCCACGTGCTGCTCCTAGCGCTCTTCGCCCACCGCAGCACCCGCTCCTTGTCCACGAACCTGTGGAACCTGATCACCATCGGACGGGGGGTCCCCCCGGCCGCCCCTGCCTCGCCTGCACTCTGTATGCCCCCTCCAGCTCCGGTGGTCGCGGAAAGGCTTCAGCCCCCATCAGCTGCATCAACAGGTCTGCCACAAACGCTGCGGCATCAGCTCCCTCAGCCCCCTCTGGGAGGCCGATGATCCTCAGATTATTCCTGCGGGCTCTATTCTCCAACTCCAATACTCTGTCCAGCAGTCTTCTTTGCCGCTCCTTCAACCCGTCGATTTCTAACGCCGCAATCGTCTGCGCATCCGCCAGTTCCTCCACCGCCTCTCCCAGCTCCTTAACTTTTACATCTTGAGCATCCAGCCTCTGATTCAGCTGACCAACTGCCTTCTGAAGTGGGTCCAAGTTGTCCCGCTTCAGCGACTCAAAACTGCTCTTCATCGCCTGGAGCATGTTATCCAGCGCCTGCTGGATTGTTGAGTCCGAGGTTCGTGTGTCCACCATCTTAGGTTCCAGGTCAGCATCCTCTGCTCCTTGCCTCTGTCCCTTTCTCTCTCTCTTCCTCTGCCTCCAGGACTCCCGCGGTTCCATGTACTGCAGCCCGCTGCCCCGCACGTCCGCGGCCGCCTTTTTGCCGCTCCTTAGTCCCGCTATCGCGGGGAATCAGCCCCTAAAGCCCCGCCGGAGTGAGAGCCCGCCGAATGTGCGGCTCACTCAATCATCGCCGCCACCGGAAGTCACAAGTAGGCTTACTTTAACACTGGAATGAAGTTACTGTGAAAATCCCCTCGGGGAGATCTTATAGAAACATTTAAAATTATGAAGGGAATAGATAGGATAGATGCGGGCAGGTTGTTTCCACTGGCGGGTGACAGCAGAACTAGGGGGCATAGCCTCAAAATAAGGGGAAGTAGATTTAGAACTGAGTTTAGGAGGAACTTCTTCACCCAAAGGGTTGTGAATCTATGGAATTCCTTGCCCAGTGAAGCAGTTGAGCCTCCTTCATTACATGTTTTTAAGGTAAAGATAGATCGTTTTTTGAAGAATAAAGGGATTAAGGGTTATGGTGTTCGGGCCGGAAAGTGGAGCTGAGTCCACAAAAGATCAGCCATGATCTAATTGAATGGCGGAGCAGGCTCGAGGGGCCAGATGGCCTACTCCTGCTCCTAGTTCTTATGTTCTTATGTTCTTATGTTGCCAAATTCCAGAGCCCGTTCAGGTACATAAAGGGAGAGTTCAAAATGTCCAATTCACCAAACAAGCATGTCTTTCCGCCTTGTGGGAGGAAACCCGAGCATCCGGAGGAAACCCCCGCGACACAGAGAGAACGTGCAGACTCCGCACAGACAATCCCCCAAACCGGGAACCAAACCTGGGATCCTGAGGCAACAGTGTTAACCACTGTGCAACCATGCCACCCTTCAACCATTGTGTCTATGCCAGCCATCAAGCGCCTATCTATTCTAATCCCATTTTCTAGTTGATGCGATCATCAATTCACATGAGACGATGAGTAGAAGTAACAGTGGTTTTAATAAGCTAGATCTGGGGCTGCCTGCGACTGCTCTGTACTGACAGCCGCCTACAGGTTTATATACCAACCCCGAGGCGGCAGAGCCACAGGCGGAGCCCAGAAGGGCATCAACATAATACAACACAGTACAGTGGTGAATTGTAATAGCATACGTTCACCCCATTCACCCACTGTTAAAAAATTGAAGTCCAGCGGTGGTGAAGTGGACTCACTGGTCGAGTCTGTCCGGCGCCTTGATTGTTCTCCGTGATCGCCTCAGCTCCGGCTTCGCTGCGGGCACAGGTGTTGGGCTTGTTGACTCCGGGAGCGTGTCGTCTAGAGCTTAATCACTGTAGGTCGGCGATGGGGGAGGCAGGGTGTAGGCCAAGTAAGGGCGGGGCGGTGTCCGGTGTAGGGTGGGGAGGGTAGGTGATGGTCGCAGGGGAACCAACGGGTGCCAGATTCCGGTGGGAGACTGAATCTTGTCGGCCGTCATGTTGCGCCACGTAGGCATATTGAGGGTTGGCGTGAAGGAGCTGGGCCGTCTCGACCAGAGGGTCGGTGATGCGACCATCAATTGACTCGAAGACTCGTGTCGAAGTAAACAGTGGTTTTAATCAACTTACAACTTTGCCTGCCTGCGACCGGTACAATACTGAATTGTCCCGCAGGTCTGCTGCTCTTATACTTCCTCTAAAGGGTGGAGCTATGGGCGGAGTCCGTACATGCTCCACCATCCCCCCTTTGGGTGAAGCCACACAATGGCCCATAGATGGAGCCCACAGGGTTAATAAGATAGTATAACGTAATACAGTATACTGGTGAATTAACAGTATTTATACATTCACCACATTCACCCCCTGTTAAAAAAAAATTAGGTCCGGCGGGGGTGACGGGTTCACAAATTCAGTCGGTCCGGCGCCCGGATCGTACGTTGCGACCGCCGAAGCACTGGTGTCGCAGCCATTTCGGGTGGCTGTGGAAGTGGGTCCAGTGCGGGCCCAGGGGTGGACTCCGGGGGCGGCACTTCCGGAGCGTCATTCCTGCGGACTGGTGTGCCGGGTGGAAGGGAGCGCTGGAACCAAATAGGTGTGGGGGCGCTGGACTTGGGAGGTTGGGCGGGCTATAGTGTGGGGGGTACAGTAGTGGTAGTGGTGGAGGAGCCTGCGGGCGCCAGATTTCGGAGGGAGACGGTATCCTGCCGGCCATTGGGGTGTTCGACGTATACATAGTGTGGGTTTGAGTGCAGGAACTGGACCCTCTATACCAGGGGGGCGGTCTTATGGGTCCGAACATGTTTCCGGAGGAGGACAGGACCCGGTGTCATCAGCCAGGGCGGAAGCAAGGCCCCTGTGGTAGTTCCCCTAGGGAAGACAAACAAGCGGTTATGAGGAGTCTGGTTTGTGGCCGTGCAAAGGAGGGACCTAATAGCGTGGAGTGCATCGGGGAGGACCTCCTGCCAGTGGGAAACCGGGAGATTCCTGGTCCGTAGGGTCAGTAGGACGGTCTTCCAGACCGTCGCGTTCTCCCTCTCCACCTGCCCGTTCCCCCTGGGGTTGTAACTGGTAGTCCTGCTCGAGGTGATGCCCTTACTGAGCAGGTACTGACGCCGATCGGCGCTCATGAATGACTAGCTCTGTCACTGTGGACATAATTGGGGAAATCAAACAGTGTGAAGACGCTGTGCAGGGCTCTGATAACAGTGGGGGTGGTCATGTCGGGGCATGGGAGAACTCATCTATAATGTTGAGAAAATAGGTATTGCGATTATTTGAGGGGAGGGGCCCTTTGAAATCATAACTGAGGCATTCAAAGGGCCGGGATGCCTTTACCAGGTGGGCCTTATCTGGTCGATAGAAGTGCGGTTTACACTCCACACAGATTTGGCAGTCCCCGGTTACAGCTCTGACCTCCTCGGTGGAGAAGGGCAGGTTGTGGGCCTTGATGTAATGGGCGAGCCGGGTGACCACCGGGTGGCACAGTTCGTCGTGGATAGCCCATAGTCGGTCACCTTGCGCGCTGGTGCATGTGCCGTGGGACAGGGCATCTGAGGGCTCGTTGAGCCTCCCAGGATGATATACTATATCGTAATTATAGGTGGAGAGTTTGATCCTCCACCTCAAGATCTTATCATTCTTGATCTGGACCCGCTGTGTATTATCTTTTTTTTAAAATAATTTTTATTCAAGTTTTTCAACAACAAATTTTCTCCCCACAGTTAAAGTAGACAAGGTGTGGTTCTACACCGAAACAAGCCCGCTGTGTATTATCAAACATGAAGACAACCGATCGTTGGTCGGTGACGAGGGTAAAGCTACCAGCGAGGTAGTGCCTCCAGTGCCGCACGGCTTCCATGATGGCTTGGGCTTCTTTTTCGACTGAGGAGTGTTGAAGTTCAGAGGCGGTCAGGGTGCGTGAAAAGAATGCTACCAGCCTGCCTGCTTGGTTAAGGGTGACGGCGAGAGCGACCTCTGATGCGTCGCTCTCCACCTGGAAGTGGACAGACTCGTCCACTGCATGCATGGCGGCTTTGGCGATGTCCGCCTTGATGCAGTTGAAGGCCTGGCGAGCCTCGGCTGCCAGTGGGAAGAGGATGGCCTTAAATAGTGGGTGGGCTTTGTCTGCATACTGGGGGACCCACTGGGCGTAATAGGAAAAAAATCCAAGGCACCTCTTGAGGTCCTTGGGACAGTGAGGGAGAGAGAGTTGTAGTTTGGGTCGCATGCGGTCAGGGTCGGGCCCTAGGACCCCGTTTTCCACAACATAGCCGAGGATGGCTAGCCTGGTTGTGCGGAAAACGCATTTCTCCTTGTTATAAGTGAGGTTACGTTTTTGGAGAAATCGGTGGAGGTTGGCGTCGTGGTCCTGCTGATCATGGCCGCAGATGGTGACATTGTCCAAGTACGGAAACGTGGCCCGCAGCCCGTACTGGTCCACCATTCGGTCCATCGCTCGTTGGAGCACCGAAACCCCATTGGTGACACCAAAGGGGACCCGGAGGAAATGAAAAAGGCGGTCATCTGCCTCAAACGCCGTGTAGTGGCGGTCCTCCGGGCGGATTGGGAGCTGGTGGTATGCAGACTTCAGATCCACCATGGAAAACATGCGGTAGTGCGCGATCTGATTTACCATGTCTGCAATCTGGGGGAGGGGGTTCGCATCAAGTTGCGTAAACCGGTTAATGGTCTGGCTGTAATCAACCACCATCCGGAAGTTTTCCCCGGTCTTGACGACCACCACCTGAGCTCTCCAGGGGCTATTCCTGGCTTCTATGACTTCTTCACGTAAGAGACGCTGGACCTCGGACCTAATAAACGTCCTGTCCTGCAGACTATACCGCCTGCTTCGAGTGGCTACTGGCTTGCAATCAGCGGTGAGGTTATCGAAGAGGGGAGGAAGGTCGACTTTTAGGGTTGCGAGGCTGCATATAGTGAGCGGGGGCAGGGGTCCGCCAAAACTAAGTTAGGCTCCTGAGATTGCACTGAAAGTCGAGTCCTAAAAGGAGAGGGGCGCAGAGGTCTGGGAGCACGTACAATTGAAAATTAGTATACTCGGCACCCTGTATCGCTAAGGTTGCAGTAGTGCACCCTTGGATTTGTACCGAGTGCGACCCAGAGGCGAGGGAAATTGTTTGTTGCGTCAGGAATATCGGGAGCAAGCAGCGTCTTACCAGATCCGGGTGAATAAAACTCTCGGTTCTCCCAGAGTCGAACAGGCAAGGTGTCTCATATCCATTAATCCGGACGGCCATTATGGAGCTCCTGAGGTGCTTGGGTCGCGACTGGTTCAAGGTGACTGCACTGAGTTGAGGGTAATCGGCGGCGTGATCGGCGGTGCTGGGGCTGCCCCGCTATGACTGTCCGTGCAGGTCATACGCATCGAGTGGCGTAGCAGATGGTGGCAAAGATGGTGGCCCCCGTTGATCGAGCATGGCGGGTGGTGAGGAAGATGGCACCCAAGATGGTGGCCCCCATGGATCGCACGTGGCCGGCCGCATGGGGGAGGGGGGCCAAGTTGGCGGCCCCCGTGAGTCGCACGTGTTGTGTGGAGTCAGAGTCGGCAGACACGCTGCCACATTACGGGGTTTGCGAGCCTGAGAGTCGGTGGATCGGGTCTGTGAGTTCGAGTGTTTAGGCTTGGCCAGGCAGACCTTGGCGAAGTGTCCTTTTTGCCCGCAGCTGCTGCAGTTCACGTTGCGGGCCGGGCATTGTTGCCGGGGGTGTTTAGGCTGGCTGCAAAAATACCAAGGTAGCCCCCCCATGATGAGCGGGCGGCCACGCGGCACAGGCCTGGGGTAGTCTCTGGTCGGGGGCCCACGAGGGAGTCGTGTAGTCGGCCGGGAAGAGACTCTGAAAAGTGACCTCCAGTGAGGTCGCCAGTTTTACTGTGTCCTCCAGGTCCTGGGCCCCTTTTTCGAGCAGGTTCGATCGGACCCCCGCAACGTAAACGTCTCGGACGGCGTGGAGAAGACTCAATTTCTGTTAGTCCGTGACGGATGATGTCAACAACGCAGCCAGATAAGCCTTGAAACACCGAAGCCAATGTGAAAAAAAACTTTTGCCTCCGCGGCCTGTGGATCGAGCTCCAGTCTGTCAGGTTCGAGGGCTGACTCCATAGTAGTTCTTTAAGTTGATTAAATTGATGCGACCATCAATTCACTCGAAGACTCGAGTCGAAGTAAACAGTGGCTTTAATCAGCTTACAACTTTGCCTGCCTGCGACCGGTACAATACTGAAGGCGGTCCCGCAGGTCTGCTGCTCTCATACTTCCTGAAAGGGGCAGAGCCATGGGCAGAGCCCATCCATGCTCCACATGTCCCCCTGTGGGTGAAGCCACACAATGGTCCATAGATGGAGCCCACAGGGTTAATAACATAGTACAACGTAATACAGTATACTGGTGAATTAACAGTATTTATACATTCACCACAGTCGGACTTATGGCTCCTCACGTGCTTTCGGAGGAGGATAGGCCCCGGTGTTGTCAGCCAGGATGGAAGCGAGACCCCGGAGGTGGATTTCCTGGGGAAAACAAACAGGCGGTCATGAGGGGTGTTGTTTGTGGCTGTGCAAAGGAGGGACCTAATAGCGTGGAGCGCGTCGGGGAGGACCTCCTGCCAGCGGGAACCTGGGAGACTCCGAGATCATATGGGTGTTTCTCTGGTTGGCAATCAGTAGCTAGTGGTGTCCCTCAGGGATCCGTGTTGGGCCCACAATTGTTCACAATTTACATAGATGATTTGGAGTTGGGGACCAAGGGCAATGTGTCCAAGTTCGCAGATGACACTAAGATGAGTGGTAAAGCGAAAAGTGCAGAGGATACTGGAAGTCTGCAGAGGGATTTGGATAGGTTAAGTGAATGGGCTAGGGTCTGGCAGATGGAATACAATGTTGACAAATGTGAGGTTATCCATTTTGGTAGGAATAACAGCAAACGGGAATATTATTTAAACGATAAAATATTAAAGCATGCCGCTGTGCCAGAGAGACTTGGGTGTGCTAGTGCATGAGTCACAGAAAGTTGGTTTACAGGTGCAACAGGTGATTAAGAAGGAAAATGGAATTTTGTCCTTCATTGCTAGAGGGTTGGAGTTTAAGACTAGGGCTGTAATGTTGCAATTATATAAGGTGTTAGTGAGGCCACACCTGGAGTATTGTGTTCAGTTTTGGTCTCCTTACTTGAGAAAGGACGTACTGTCACTGGAGGGTGTGCAGAGGAGATTCACTAGGTTAATCCCAGAGCTGAAGGGGTTGGATTACGAGGAGAGGTTGAGTAGCCTGGGACTGTACTCGTTGGAATTTAGAAGGATGAGAGGGGATCTTATATAAACATTTAAAATTATGAAGGGAATAGATAGGATAGATGCGGGCAGGTTGTTTCCACTGGTGGGTGACAGCAGAACTAGGGGACATAGGCTCAAAATAAGGGGAAGTAGATTTAGGACTGAGTTTAGGAGGAACTTCTTCACCCAAAGGGTTGTGAATCTATGGAATTCCTTGCCCAGTGAAGAGGTTGAGGCTCCTTCATTAAATGTTTTTAAGGTAAAGATAGATAGTTTTTTGAAGAATAAAGGGATTAAGGGTTATGGTGTTCGGGCCGGAAAGTGGAGCTGAATCCACAAAAGATCAGCCATGATCTCATTGAATGGCGGAGAAGGCTCGAGGGGCCAGATGGCCTACTCCTGCTCCTAGTTCTTATGTTTTTATGTTCATAGGGCCAGGTGGACGGCCTTCCATACCGTCATGTTCTCTTTCTCCACCTATCCGTTTCCCCGGGATTGTAACCAGTAGTCCTGCTCGAGGGATGCCCTTACCGAGAAGGTACTGACGCAACTCGGCACTCATAAACGAGGAGCCCCGGTCACTGTGGACGTAAGTGGGGAACCCGAACAGGGTGAAGATGCTGAGCAGGGCCTTAATGACAGTGGCCGCGGTCATGTCGGGGCATGGGATGGCAAAGGGGATACGGGAGTACTCGTCAACGACGTTAAGAAAATACGCGTTGCGGTCAGTGGAGGGGAGGGGCCCTTTGAAATCGACGCTGAGGCACTCAAAGGGGCGGGATTCCTTCACCAGGTGGGCCTTGTCTGGCTGATAGAAGTGCAGCTTACACTCCGCGCAGATTTGGCAGTCCCTGGTCATGGCCCTGACCTCCTCGGTGGAGTAGGGCAGGTCGCGGGCATTGATGAAGTGGAGAAGCCGGGTGACCCCCGGGTGACAGAGGTCATTGTGGATGGCCCGGAGTCAGTCATCCTGTGCGCTGGCGCATGTGCCGTGGGACAGGACATCTGGGGGCTCAGCCTCCCCAGACGATACAGAATGTCGTAATTATAGGTGGAGAGTTTGATTCTCCACCTCAAGATTTTATCATTCTTGATCTTGCCCTGCTGTGTGTTGTTGAACAGAAAGGCTACCGAATGTTGGTCAGTGATGAGGGTGAATTTCCTACCGGCTAGGTAGTGCCTCCAATGCAGCACAGCTTCCACAATGGCTTGAGCTTCCTTTTCGACTGAGGCGTTGAGGGTACGAGAAAAAAAGGCCAAGGGCCTGCCCGCCTGGTTAAGGGTAGCGGCCAGGACGAAATCTGACGCGTCTCTCTCCAACTGGAAGGGGATGGACTCGTCCACCGCGTGCATCGCAGCCGTGGTAATGTCTGCCTTGATGCGGATGAAAGCGTCGGGGGAAAGATGGTGGCTTTGATAAGTGGGCAGGCTTTGTCCGCATAGTTGGGGACCCACTGGGCAGAATATGAAAAGAACCCGAGGCATCTGTTCAGGGCCTTAGGACAGTGGGGAAGGGGGAGTTGTAGGAGGGGGCGCATGAGGTCGGGGTCGGGCCCCAGGACTCGGTTTTCCACGACATCGCCGAGGATGGCTAGTCGGGTTGTGCGGAAAAAAATCTCCTTGTTGCAGGTGAGATTGAGGGCTTCGGCGGTTTGGAGAAACTTTTGAAGGTTAACATCGTGGTCCTGCTGATCATGTCCACAGATGGTGATGTTATCCAAGTACGGGAATGTGGCCCGCAGCCCGTACTGGTCCACCATTCGGTCCATCGTTCTTTGGAAGACCGAGACCCTGTTGGTGACGCCGAAGGGGCTGGTTTAGTTTAAGAGGCTGGTTTAGCACAAGGCTAAATCGCTGGCTTTGAAAGCAGACCAAGGCAGGCCAGCACGGTTCAATTCCCGTACCAGCCTCCCCAAACAGGCGCCAGAATGTGGCAACAAGGGGCTTTTTTCACAGTAACTTCATTTGAAGCCTACTTGTGACAATAAGCGATTTTAATTTTCAGGGGACCCTGAGGAAGTGGAAGAGGCAGCCGTCTGCCTCAAAGGCCGTGTAGTGGCGGTCCTCCGGGCGGATTGGGAGCTGGTGGTATGTGGACTTCAGATCTACTGTGGAGAACACCCTGTAGTGTGCGATCTGATTCACCGTGTCCGCTATCCGGGGGAGAGGTGTGCATCGAGTTGCATGTACTGATTTATGGTTTTCCTGTAGTCTACAACCATCCAGTTCTTTTCCCCGGTCCTGACGACCACCACTTGGGCTCTCCAGGGGCTATTACTGGCCTCGATGATCCCCTCCCTCAAGAGCCGCTGGACCTCTGACTTGATAAAAGTCCTGTCCTGGGCACTGTACCGCCTGCTCCTGGTGGCGACAGGTTTACGGTCAGAGATGAGGTTCGCGAAGAGCGGTCGAGGGGCGACCTTAAGGGTCGCGAGGCTACACACAGTGAGAGGGGGTAGGGGCCCGCCAAACTTCAGGGTCAGGCTTCTGAGGTTGCACTGGAAATCCAGTCCGAACAAGAGAGGAGCGCAGAGATGGGGAAGGACATAGAGTTTAAAATTGGTGTACTCGGCACCCTGTATTGCGAGGTTCGCGACACAGTACCCCCGGATCTGCACCAAATGTGATCCGGAAACGAGGGGGATCATTTGGGATGCGGGAGAAATCTGGAGAGAGCAGCGCCTTATCGTGTCTGGATGTATGAAGACAAGGCGTTTTGTGCCCATTGACCCGGACGGTCATCATCGCGTTCCTGAGGTGCTTGGGTTGTGGTTGGTCGAGGGTGACTGCGCCGAGCTGCGGGTAGCCGGCGTGGTCGGAGGTAGCGGGGTTGTCCCAAGATGGCGACCCCCGTCGGTCGCACATGTCGGGTGGCATTAGATGGTGGCCAAGATGGCGGCCCCCATGAGTCGCACATAGAACATAGAACAGTACAGCACAGAACAGGCCCTTCGGCCCTCGATGTTGTGCCGAGCAATGATCACCCTACTCAAACCCACGTATCCACCCTATACCCGTAACCCAACAACCCCACCCCCCTTAACCTTACTTTTTAGGACACTAAGGGCAATTTAGCATGGCCAATCCACCTAACCCGCACATCTTTGGACTGTGGGAGGAAACCGGAGCACCCGGAGGAAACCCACGCACACACGGGGAGGACGTGCAGACTCCGCACAGACAGTGACCCAAGCCGGGAACTGAACCTGGGACCCTGGAGCTGTGAAGCATTTATGCTAACCACCATGCTACCGTGCTGCCCTGTCGGGTAGGTTTAAAAATGGCAGCCCTCACGGGTAGCATGAGGCGGATGACGCGTCAGAAGGGAGCGGTAGCGGCAGGCAGGCAGCCACGTTGCGGGGTCTGCGGGCCTGTGACTCTGATTCGGGCCTGCAATTTAGGAGCTTTGGGTTGGGCCAAGCAGATTTTGGCTACAGGTCGCGTTGCGAGCCGGGCAACGCTGCCTGAGGTGCTGGTTCTGACCTCAGAAATACCAGGGCGGCCCCCCGGGTTGGGCGGGCAGCTGCACGGCACAGGCCTGGGACACCCTCGGGTCGGGTGATGGTCGCGTCTCCGGCGCTTACGAGGAAATCGCGTGGTCGGCGCGGAAAGCATTTAGGCTCTGGAAGGCGATCTCTAAGGAGGTGGATAGTTTTACCGTCTCTTCTAGATCGAGGGTGCCCTTTTCGAGCAGGCGCTGTCCGACATAGCTGGACGGGACTCCAGCCACATAGGGGTCCCGGATGGTCCAGTGGTGAATTGTAATAGCATACGTTCACCACACTAGCACTTGGTCCATAGTCTTGTATGGCTCATCTGAATGCTTCTTAAATGTTGTGAGGGTCCCTGCCTCTTCCCTGTCAGGCAGTGAGCTCCAGATTCCTATCACCCTCTGAGTGAAAAGGTTTCCCCTCAAATCCCCTTTAAATCTCCAGTCCTTAACTTAAAAAATGTCCCCTGGTCATTGACCCCTCTACTAAGGGGAAAAGTTACTTCCTATCTCCCCTTTCTATTTTCTTCATAATGTTGTACACCTCAGTCATGTTCCCCCTCAGCCTTAAGGAGAACAGCTCTAGCCAAAACCAGCTTCTCTTCACAGCTGTGTAAGGGTCCTTCCTGTCTATTCCCTTATTTCCCTTTTCTTTTATTTTGCCATTATATTTTGATCCATGGATGATTAATGGGCATGGGTACAGAAGTAGGCCACTCAGCCCTTCGAGCCTGTCCCACCATTCAATGAGATCGTGGATGATCTGTGACCTAACTCCATAAACCTGTCTTTATCCCATATCTTTAAATATCTTTGTTTAACAAAACTGTCAACTGTTCCTGCTTCAAATGCTGCTTTTTGGAGACAGTTCCAAACGTCTACCATCTTTTGATTGAAGAAGTTCTTCCAAACATCTCTCTGGAACGGTCTTGCCCTAATTTTTAGACTATGACCCTCAGTTTTAGAATGTCCAACCAGTGGAACTAGTTTATCTCTATCTATCCTGTCTTTCCCGGTTAATATCTTTAATAATTTGATCAGATCACACCTTAACCTTCTAAAATCTAGTGAAAACAAGTCTAATTGGAGTAATCTTCCGCCGTAACTCAATGCCTGTAATCCAGATATCCTGTTTGTAAACCTACGTTGCACTCCCTCCAAGGTCAAAATATCCTTCCTAAGATGTGGTGCCCAGAACTGATCTCAGTGACTCCAAGTGGGGTCTAACCACGATTTTGTATAGCTGCAAGCGTAACTCTTTATATTCCAATCATTTAAATATAAAGGCTAGCATTCCATTAGCCTTTTTGATTATTTTCTGCACTTGTACCTGGTACTTTTAAAGGACCTATGCACCTGAACCTCCAAGTCTCTTTGGATATCCACTGTATTTAATCTCTTTCCATTAAGGGGGAAAGTTTAAGGGAGATATATGTGGAAAGTTTTTTACGCAGAGGGTGGTGGGTGCCTGGAACGCTTTGCCAGCGGAGGTGATAGAGGCGGGCACGATAGCATCATTTAAGATGCATCTGGACAGATATATGAATGGGCGGGAACAGAGGGAAGTAGATCCTTGGAAAATAGGCGACAGGTTTAGATAAAGGATCTGGATCGGTGCATGCTGGGAGGGCCGAAGGGCCTGTTCCTGTGCTGTCATTTTCTTTGTTCTTTGTTATTCAGAAAGAAATCTGTCAATTTCTGGTGGGTTGTACTCAAAGACTTGAGTGAAGTACAAGAGAGGCTTTATTACAGTGAGATGACATTCCTCCGGCGGCAGCTGTAGAATGGCAGCTCAGTGAAACTTACGATTATTTATATAGCTCCCTGTGGGCGGAGCTAGCCAGCAGGGGCTTACCGGAGAAACCTGTAATACAGGTACGGCCATACATCCCCCTACTGCAAGCACACATACATACAGTGGTTGGATCACCACATTCACCCCCTTTAAAAAATGAGTCCGGCAGGGGTGACATGTAGTGATTATTTACAAAATGGGCAAAACAAAAGAAAACAAAGAGTCCATCAGGCAATCCGGTCACAGGTTGAGTCGGATCGGCGGTCGATCGTTCCGTTGCGAGCGACGTAGCTGTGGTGGCGACGTCGGCACAGGCGGTGTTGGTGACGACGGTGCAGGTGCTGGCGGTGTTGGTGCTGGCCAGTGGCGGGATGACTCCGGGAGCTAGCCGAAATCTTCCATGTCCTCCAGCATGGGCAGGGGAACGAGGGATGGACCTGGTGGGGATGAATACGGGGGCGCCGGGCAAAAGGAGGGTGGCGCGGGGGGGGGGGGAAGAAAGGGGCATAGGCATGGGATCGGCACCCGAGGGAGCCAGGTCCCGAAGCGAGACTGTGTCCTGGCGGCCGTCGGGGTACTCCACGTAGGCATACTGGGGGTTCGCGTGGAGCAGGCGTACTTTGTCCACCAGGGGTTCCGCCTTGTGGTGCTTGACATGCCTACGAAGAAGGACTGGGCCCGGAGTCATGAGCCAAGTCAGGAGCGACACCCTGGATGTAGACGTCCTAGGGAAGGCAAAAACGCGTTCATGGGGTGTGTGGTTAGTCGCGGTGCACAGTAGTGACCGAATGGAATGGAGCGCGTCAGGGAGGACCTGCTGCCAGCGAGCGGCCGGGAGGTTCCTGGACCGTCGGGCCAACTGGACGGCCCTCCATACCGTCCCATTCTCCCTCTCTACCTGCCCGTTTCCCCGAGGGTTGTAGCTGGTCGTCCTGCTGGAGGCGATACCCCTGCTGAGCAGGAACTGACGCAGCTCATTGCTCATGAATGAGGATCCCCTGTCACTGTGGATGTAGTCGGGGAAACCGAACAAAGCGAATATGGAATCAAGGGCATTGATGACGGTGGCAGACGTCATATCCGGGCATGGGATGGCGAAAGGGAACCTAGAGAATTCATCGACCACACTAAGGATGTAGGTGTTGCAGTCGGTGGAGAGGAGGGGCCCTTTGAAATACAGGCTGAGGCGTTCAAAGGGGCGGGACGTTTTCCCCAGGCGCGTGCGGTCTGGCCGGTAGAAGTGCGGCTTGCACTCCGCACAGACCTGACATTCTCTGGTGACTGTCCGTACCTCCTCGACGGAGTAGGGCTGATTGCGGGCTTTGATTAGGTGGTACAAACGAGTGACCCCCGGATGGCAAAGGCTCTGGTGCAAGGCACGGAGCTGGTTCACTTGTGCGCTGGCACATGTACCTCGGGAGAGGGCGTCTGGGGGCTCGTTGAGCTTGCCGGGGCAATACAAGATCTCGTAATTATAGGTGGAGAGCTCGATCCTCCACCTCAAGATTTTATCATTTTTGATCTTGCCCCACTGCGTGTTGTTGAACATGAAGGCTACCGACCGTTGGTCAGTGAGGAGAGTGAATCTCCTGCCGGCCAGGTAATGCCTCCAGTGCCGCACTGCTTCAACGATTGCCTGGGCCTCCTTTTCAACAGACGAATGTCGAATTTCGGAGGCATGGAGGGTGCGGGAAAAGAATGCCACGGGTCTGCCGGCCTGAGTCAGCGTGGCGGCAAGGGCGACATCTGAAGCGTTGCTCTCTACTTGGAAGGGCAGTGTCTCGTCTACTGCGTGCATCCCGGCCTTGGCTATGTCAGAGCGAATACGAGCGAAGGCCTGTTGTGCCTCGGCCGTGAGGGGAAATTGTGTGGACTGGATTAGTAGGCGGGCCTTGTCCGCGTATTGTGGGACCCACTGGGCGTAGTAAGAAAAGAACCCCAGGCATCGTTTGAGAACCTTGGGCAGTGGGGGAGGGGAAGCTCCATGAGGGGGCGCATGCGGTCGGGATCGGGCCCCAGTAGTCCATTTTGGACAATGTAGCCGAGGATGGCCAAACGGCCTGTGCGGAACACGCACTTCTCCTTGTTATACGTGAGGTTAAGGAGAGATGCGGTGTGGAGAAACTTAGCAAGGTTGGCGTCATGGTCCTGCTGGTCATGGCCTCAGATGGTGACCTTGTCTAAGTACGGAAACGTGGCCCGCAGTCCGTACCGGTCAACCATTCAGCCCATTTCTCGTTGAAATACCGAGACCCCGTTAGTGACGCCGAAGGGAACCCTAAGGAATTGATAGAGGCGACCGTCCGCCTCGAAGGCAGTGTAGGGACGGTCCGATTTACGAATGGGGAGCTGGTGGTAGGCGGATTTCAGGTCAATTGTAGAGAAGACCCGGTACTGCGCAATTTGATTGACCATATCAGAAACGCGGGGGAGGGGGTACGCGTCGAGCTGCGTGTACCGGTTGATGGTCTGGCTGTAGTCCACGCGGGTGGCGCGGGGGGGGGGGGGGGGGGGGGGGGGGAGAAAGGGGCATAGGCATGGGATCGGCACCCGAGGGAGCCAGGTCCCGAAGCGAGACTGTGTCCTGGCGGCTGTCGGGGTACTCCACGTAGGCATACTGGGGGTTCGCGTGGAGCAGGCGTACTTTGTCCACCAGGGGTTCCGCCTTGTGGTGCTTGACATGCCTACGAAGAAGGACTGGGCCCGGAGTCATGAGCCAAGTCAGGAGTGACACCCTGGATGTAGACGTCCTAGGGAAGGCAAAAACGCGTTCATGGGGTGTGTGGTTAGTCGCGGTGCACAGTAGTGACCGAATGGAATGGAGCGCGTCAGGGAGGACCTGCTGCCAGCGAGCGGCCGGGAGGTTCCTGGACCGTCGGGCCAACTGGACGGCCCTCCATACCGTCCCATTCTCCCTCTCTACCTGCCCGTTTCCCCGAGGGTTGTAGCTGGTCGTCCTGCTGGAGGCGATACCCCTGCTGAGCAGGAACTGACGCAGCTCATCGCTCATGAATGAGGATCCCCTGTCACTGTGGATGTAGTCGGGGAAACCGAACAAAGCGAATATGGAATCAAGGGCATTGATGACGGTGGCAGACGTCATATCCGGGCATGGGATGGCGAAAGGGAACCTAGAGAATTCATCGACCACACTAGGGATGTAGGTGTTGCAGTCGGTAGAGAGGAGGGGCCCTTTGAAATACAGGCTGAGGCGTTCAAAGGGGCGGGATGCTTTCACCAGGCGCGCGCGATCTGGCCGGTAGAAGTGCGGCTTGCACTCCGCACAGACCTGACATTCTCTGGTGACTGTCCGTACCTCCTCGACGGAGTAGGGCT
Organism: Scyliorhinus canicula; assembly: GCF_902713615.1. Lineage (NCBI taxonomy): Eukaryota > Metazoa > Chordata > Chondrichthyes > Carcharhiniformes > Scyliorhinidae > Scyliorhinus > Scyliorhinus canicula. The sequence continues at coordinate 67,472,381 of NC_052163.1, read as the reverse complement.
GATTGCGGGCTTTGATTAGGTGGTACAAACGAGTGACCCCCGGATGGCAAAGGCTCTGGTGCAAGGCACGGAGCTGGTTCACTTGTGCGCTGGCACATGTACCTCGGGAGAGGGCGTCTGGGGGCTCGTTGAGCTTGCCGGGGCAATACAAGATCTCGTAATTATAGGTGGAGAGCTCGATCCTCCACCTCAAGATTTTATCATTTTTGATCTTGCCCCACTGCGTGTTGTTGAACATGAAGGCTACCGACCGTTGGTCAGTGAGGAGAGTGAATCTCCTGCCGGCCAGGTAATGCCTCCAGTGCCGCACCGCTTCAACAATTGCCTGGGCTTCCTTTTCAACAGACGAATGTCGAATTTCGAGGCCACAAACGGTGAGGGGAGGTAGGGGTCCGCCGAATTTGAGGGTGAGGCTCTGGAGGTGATGGTGAGCGGCAAGCTGCGGGGGGGGGGGGGGGGGGAACGACGATCCTGGTGGTAAAAAGGGTGTTGTTTGAGGCATCAAAGGTGGTGGCTAATAGTGGCGGGAGGAATGTGATGGTGAGCGGCAAGCTGCAGGGGGAGCGGGTGGTGCTGGTGAATGTTCACGCCCCAAACTGGGACGATGCGGGGTTTATGCGGCGCATGTTGGTGTGGATTCCGGATCTGGAGACTGATATTGGGGGGGACTTTTATACAGTGCTGGATCCCCCATTGGATCGATCCATGTCCAGGACGGGTAGGAGACCCGCGGCGGCTAAGGTGTTGAGGGGGTTTATGGATCAGATGGGAGGGGTGGATCCGTGGAGGTTCGCGAGGCCGAGGGCCAGGGAGTATTCATTTTTCTCCCACGTGCATAAAGCCTATTCCCGGATCGATTTTTTTGTTCTGAGCAGGGTGCTGATTTCGAGGGTGGAGGATGCCGAGTATTCGGCCATAGTCATTTTGGATCATGCCCAGCACTGGGTAGACCTTGAGCTGGGGGAGGAGAGGGACCAGTGCCCGCTCTGGTGCCTGGAGGTGGGGCTGCTGGCGGATGAGGAGATGGGCGAGCGGGTTCGGGGGTGTATCAAGAGGTACTTAGAGACTAATGATAATGGGGAGGTTCGAGTGGGGACAGTTTGGGAGGCATTGAAGGCGGTGATTAGAGGGGAGTTGATCTCCATCCGAGCCCATAGGGAGAGGGGACAGCAAAGAGAGAGGGAGAGGTTGGTGGGGGAGATGGTGAAGGTGGACAGGAGATACGCGGAGGCTCCGGAGGAGGGATTGCTGGGATAGCGGCGTAATCTTCAGGCCAAATTCGACTTAATGACCACCAGAAAGGCAGAAGTTCAGTGGAGGAAGGCAAGGGAGCGGTGTACGAATATGGGGAGAAGGCGAGTAGGATGCTGGCGCATCAGCTCCGTAAGCTGATGGGACCATGGCTCCGCGGCCAGGGAGATTGGTGGAGTGAAGGATAGGGGAGGAAATGTGGTGCGAAGGGGGGTAGACATTAACTTCATAAGACATAAGACTTCAGGGACTTTTATGGGGAATTGTACCGGTCTGAACCCCCGGTGGAGGGGGGGGGGGGGGGGGGGGGGGGGGGGGGAATGGGGCACTTTTTGGACAAGCTGCGATTTCCGAGGGTGGAGGGTGGAGGGTGGAGGAGGGGCAGGTGGAGGGGCTGGGGGAACCGATTGAGCTGGAGGAGCTGGTCACTGGGATAGGCAGCATGCAGTCGGGGAAGGCGCCGGGGCCGGATGGGTTTCCGGTCGAATTTTATAAAATGTACGCAGACCTGCTGGGCCCCCTGCTGGTTAGGACCTTTAACGAGGCAAGGGATGGGGGGGGGGGGGGGGGGGGGCTTTGCCCCCGACTATGTCACAGGCGCTGATTTCCTTGATCCTTAAGCGAGACAAGGACCCCCTGCAGTGTGGATCGTATAGGCTGATCTCGCTGTTAAATGTGGATGCCAAGCTGTTGGCGAAGATCTTGGCCACAAGGATAGTCCTCTATTTGTATGGGCGCATGGGACTCCGAGGGTGAGAAGGGTGTTTTTGGAGCGGGGCAGGGATCGAGGGGGGCTGGCGCTGCCCAACCTCTGTGGGTACTATTGGGCTGCCAACGCAGCGATGGTGCGTAAGTGGGTGATGGACGGGGCAGGGGCAGCATGGAAGAGGATGGGGATGGCGTCCTGTGTGGACACGAGCCTGGAGGCACCGTTGCCGCTCCCTCCAACGAGGTATACCACGAGACCGGTGGTGGCGGCTACCCTCAAAATGTGGGGGAAATGGAGACGGCATAGGGGGGAGGTGGGGGGCTCGACGGAGTCCCCGATTTGGGGGAACCACCGGTTTGTTCCAGGGAGCATTGATGGCGGGTTTCTTAGCTGGCACAGGGTAGGTATTAGGAGGTTAGGGGACCTGTTTGTAGATGGGAGGTTTGCGAGCTTGGGTGAGTTAGAGGGGAAGTTTGGGCTCCCCCCGGGGAACATGTTTAGGTACATGCAGGTTAGGGCGTTTGCCAGGCGGCAAGTGGAGGGGTTCCCTCTGTTGCCCCCACGTGGGGTACGGGACAGGGTGCTCTCGGGGGTGTGGGTTGGAGGGAGGATTTTGGACACATACCGGGTAATGCAGGAGGGAGACGAGGCCTCGGTGGAGGAGCTGAAGGGTAAATGGGAAGAGGAGCTGGTCGAGGAGATTGAGGAGGGGACGTGGGCGGATGCCCAAAGGGTGAATTCCTCCTCTTTTTGTGCGAGGCTTAGCCTCCTACAGTTCAAGGTGCTGCATAGGGCCCACATGACCGGGACGAGGATGAGCAGGTTCTTCGGGGGCGAAGACAGGTGTGCTAGGTGCTCGGGGAGCCCAGCGAACCATGCCCATATGTTCTGGGCATGCCCAGCGCTGGGGGGATTTTGGAAGGGGGTAGCAAACACGGTATCGAGGGTGGTAGGATCCAGGGTCGAGCAAGGCTGGGGGCTCGCGATATTTGGGGTAGCAGTTGAGCCGGGAGTGCAGGAGGCGATAGAGGCCGGTGTTCTGGCCTTTGCGTCCCTTGTAGCCCGGCGGAGGATTTTGTTTCAGTGGAAGGATGAGAGGCCCCCAAGCATGGTGGCCTGGATCAATGATATGGCAGGGTTCATTAAATTGGAGAGGGTGAAATTTGCCCTGAGGGGATCAGTACAGGGTTTTTTTTACACGGTGGCAGCCTTTCTTTGACTTCCTGGCAGAACTGTAGGGAAATTGGCCGGCAGCAGCAGCAACCTGGAGTGGGGAGGGGGGGGGGGGGGGGGGGGGTGGTGTTTGTTGAATATGCCGGGTGCTAATCTATTTCTTCTTTTTGTAATTACTCGAGGGGAGGGGGGGGTTTGGTTTTGGGGGTTTTTTTTTTTTTTTTTGTTTTTGTTGTTAATACTGTTTTCTTGTTGATATTTTCTGTTTTTGATATTTTGTGAAAATCTCAATAAAAAGTATTTAAAAAAAGAAAAGAAAATCCAGGCCTAGTAAGAGTGAAGGGCAGAGGTTGGGGAGAATGTACAGGCGGAAACGGTAGAATTCCACGCCCTGTACAGTGAGTTTAACCAGGCAGAAGCCTTGGATCGGGACAGAGTGGGAACAGGAGGCTAGGGAGATCTGCCGGTTGGCGGGATGGACCGCAAGGGAGTAGCGCCTTACCGTGTCTGGGTGAATGAAGCTCTCGGTGCTCCCGGAGTCGATGAGGCAGGAGGTCACGTGGCCGTTGACGAGCACCGTCGTGGAAGAGGGTGCCTGGTTGCGAGGACGGGACTGGTCAAGCGTCACGGAGGCGAGTAGCAGGCGATCGGCTGACGAGTCCGACGAGTAGCGGCAGCGACCCGGGTCCCGTGGTCCCGTCCCGGGAGGACAAAATGGTGGCGTCTGGAGTACCTGTGAGTCAGAAGATGGCGGCGGACAAGATGGAGATGCCCATGGAGCGCACGTTGTGTGGTCGGGACAAGATGGCGGCACCCATGGAACGCACATGGAGGCGGAGGGTGAAGATGGCGGCGCCCATGGTGCGCACATGGCGGGGATGGCGAAAGATGGTGGCGCCCACTGATCGCACGTGCGATCAGGGGCAGCGGACGGCATGGCCCATTGTGCGATCGGCTGAGGCGTGGGGACCGGCGGCGCGATAGCGGCAACCGTCCGGGACTGGCACACCGCTGCAAAGTGGCCTTTCTTGCCACAAGCTTTGCAGGTCGTGTTGCGGGCTGGGCAGCGCTGGCGGGGGTGCTTCTGCTGACCACAGAAGTAGCAGCGGGGACCCCCAGGGTGCGCGGTGCGGCGAGCAGCGCAGGCATAGTGCGCGGGGACGGCTGCTGGGGGGGCCGGCTGCGGGGTCCACGAGGGGTAGGATGGGTGGGCCGAGTGGCTAGCGGGGTAGGATCGCGCACTACGGGAGGCGGCCGTCATTGAGAGCGCCAGAGACTTTGTAGCCGCGAGATCGAGAACGGCCCCTTCCAGCAGACGTTGCCGGATGGGGTCCGATGCAAGACCCGTAACAAAGGCAGTAAACCAGGATGTTGCCTGGGCTGAAGCATTTCAGCTGTTATGACACCCTGGGCAAGAGCGCGGTCAATTCCAGCCCCACGTGCCCGGGAGTCACAACACAAGTGAACAAGCCAATAATTCTGATAAAAATACCCAAGGTCGACTTCCGGTGGTGGCGACGAGTGAGTAAGCCGCGCATTCGGTGGCTCTCAATCCGGCGGGAGTTGCGGACCTGGTTCCCCGTTTTTTTTTCGGGACTGCTGAGCGCTGGAAAGGCGGCCACGGAGGGGCTGAGTAACGGGCAGAGCTGTATGGAACCGCGGGAGAGCAGGAAGCAGCAAAAACGGGAGAGGAAGGGACAAAGGCAAGGTGCAGGGGAAACTGACCCGGGTGCAAAGATGGCGGACCTACGGACCTCGAACCTGGCGATCCAGCTAGCGCTGGAAAACATGCTGCAGGTGATTAAGAGCAGTTTTGAAGAGTTGAAGCGAGATAACTTGGACCCACTTCAGAAGGCAGTGGATCAATTGAACCAGAGGCTGGATGCCCAGGACAAAAAAAGTTAAGGAGCTGGGGGAAGCGGTGGAGGAGCAGGTGACACGCAGACGGTTGCTGCGCTAGAAGTTGATGGGTTGAAGGAGAGGCAGAGGAGACTGCTGGACAGAGTAGAGGAGCTGGAAAATAGAGCCCGCAGACAAAATCTGAGGATCATCGGCCTCCCGGAGGGGGCTGAGGGAGCTGATGCCACAGTGTTTGTGGCTGACCTGGTGCTTCAGCTGATGGGGGCTGAAGCCTTTCCGCGACCGCCGGAGCTGGAGGGGGCACATAGAGTACAGGCGAGGCAGATGCGTCCGGAGGACCCCCCCCCTTCCGATGGTGATCAGGTTCCACAGGTTCACGGATAAGGAGCGAGTGCTGCAGTGGGCAAAGAGCACTGTAGCACGTGGAATAACAGTGTTCTTCGCATTTATCAGGACCCAAGCCAGGAGGTGGCCAAGCATCGAGCAGCCTTTAAACTAGTTAAGGAGGTTTGGTTTAAAAAGCCTGTGAAGTTTGGTCTGCTGTTCCCGGCCCGTCTTTGGGTCACACATCAGGGCCAACACCATTACTTCTCCGATCCCGAAGAAGCAATGGACTTTGCGAGGGATCAGGGGCTGGTCCCGCGAAAAGGACCCACGGGCTCAAGCTAGAGTCTGAGTTATTGTCTGGGGGGGGGGGATGCCTACTGTTCCTGGACTGACAGTCGACTGTTTACTGCTTTAAAGGTGCCTTGAGTGGGATTTCTGGTAGCTTTTGCCGACAGGGTGTGCGGGAGGGAGGAGATCCCCCCTCTCACTTTCTTTCACCTTTTGTCGTGCTCTTTTTGTTTGTTGGAGCCTTTACTGTAACATATAAAGGTGGCCGATAAGCAATGGGGATTAAAGTTTTTGGTTGGGGTTTTTATGTTTGTTTTGGTGCGGGTGTTATACAGGTACTGTGTTACTGCGTTGTTTCTTTATTAATACTCAGAAAGGGACGTGTGTTAACACTTATCTGTTTACACACCTGGAACTGTATCACACCTGGAGCAGCTTCACTTTGCTGTTTAGTTCCCCATCTCGTTTGATCTTTCCCATTTTAGTGTGACTGCTCCAGTAGGTCAGATCTGGGGGGGTGGTGTGTTGATGAGTGGGGGGGGGATGAGGTCGGGGAAACAATGGGAGTGAGACAAGTGGGCGCTGGAGGGATGAGTCATCGGGCTAGCAGATTGGCTAGTCAAGGGAGTCAGGTGGGGGGGGGGGGGGGTAACAGCCAGAAGATGGCAGGGTTGGGGTTATTGAGAGATGTTGCGGGGGGGGCGGGGAATTTATTCTGCTGACGTGGGAGGTGTCTGAAGTAGGTATTGGAGAGGAGGTTGGGGGGTGGAAACTGCCAAGAGGCGAACCATTATGATTGACTAGCGCAGGGGGGGGGGGGGGGGGGGGGGCGCGGCGTGTGCCCCCCAACCAGGCTAATCACCTGGAATGTCAGAGGACTAAACGGGCCAGTCAAGAGGGCGCGTGTGTTCGCGCACTTGCGGGCTCTGAAGGCGGACGCAATTATGCTGCAGGAGACACATTTGAAAGTGTCTGACCAGATTAGACTAAGGAAGCGCTGGATCAGCCAGGTCTTCCACTCGGGCTTGGACTCTAAGTCCAGGGGGGTAGCAATTATGATCAATAAGTGGGTTCAATTTGAGGCGGAGGGAGTAGGCGCAGACGGCGGGGGCAGATTCCTTATGGTAAGGGGCAAGCTGGAGGGGAGAAGAGAGGTGTTGGTGAATATATATGTTCCGAATTGGGACGACGCTGACTTTATTAAAAGAGTGCTGGGGAAAATCGCAAACCAGACTGAAGCAAGTTGATAATGGGGGGGGGGGGGGACTTCAATACGGTCCTTGACCCGGGGTTGGACCGGTCGTGTCCCAGAACGGGTAGACTCCCAGCAATGGCAAGGGAGCTGAAAGGGTTCATGTAGCAAATGGGGGCAGTGGACCTATGGAGAGCCAGACGGCCAACGAGAAGGGGATATTCGTTTTACTCACATGTCCACGGCGTATACTCTAGGATTGATTTCTTTATCATGAGCAGGGACTGTGTAAGGGAGGTAAAGAATACGGAATACTCGGCGATCACTATTTCGGACCATGCCCCACATTGGGTGGACCTGCAGGTCTGGGGGGAGAATTATCAACAACCGCAATGGAGGTTAGACGTAGGATTGCTGCCGGAGGAGGGGATATGTGCGAGGCTGCGGAAATGTATGCAAAATTACCTCCAGCTGAACAATACGAGGGTGATTTCAGCAGCGACCCTGTGGGAGGCGCTGAAGGCAGTAGTGAGGGGGAGCCGAACTCAATTCGGGCTCACAGGGTCAGGACGGACAGAGCAGAAATGGATAGATTGGTTAAGGAGATCCACTGAATAGACGAGGAGCATGCGGGGTCCCCGGGGGAGGACCTACTCAGGGAGAGACGGAGCTTGCAGGCGGAACTGGGGGTGCTATCCACGAGTCGAGCCGTGGAACAACTTAGGAAGGCGAGGGGAGTGGTGTATGAGCATGGGGAGAAGGCTAGCAGATTGCTAGCGCAGCAACTCAGGAAGAGGGAGGCGGCCAGGGAAATAAGTAGGGTGGTGGACGGGAAGGGGAGCAGAGTGGAGGACCCGGCAGGACTGAATAAGGTGTTTCGGGACTTTTATAGTGAGCTTTGCACTTCAGAACCCCCGGAGGAGATGAAACGGTTCCTGGACAGACTAACCTTCCCAAAAGTGGGCAGGGGACTAGTGGACGGGCTGGGGGCCCTGATTAGAGCAGAGGAGGTATTGGGGGGCCTAAAGGCCATGCAGTCGGGTAAAGCCCCGGGACCGGATGGATACCCGGTAGAGTTCTGCAAAAAGTTCTCGGAGATAGTGGGGCTGCTGCTGACCAGGGTTTTTAATGAGGCGAGGGACAGAGGGACCCTGCCTCCGACGATGTCACAAGCCACCGGATAGGGTAGAGGTGTTAACCTTGGGTGCGGTGCTCTTTCCGGGAGCCGGTGCAGACTCGATGGGCCAAATGGCCTCCTTCTGCACTGCAAATTCTATGTAATAGACGTGGGAAGAATGTGAAAACTCCTCACGGACAGTGATCCGGGATCGAACCTGGGTCCACTGTTGCCACCATGCTGCCCTAAAACAGACAGGATTAACCTCTGCTGTGATACTTTAAATTGGGCAAGTCACCAAACTTATGTATCCCACTGCCGCGACACTTGGAAAACACAGGAAGGAGCTTTGAATGGAAGAGGAACGATCCAATATGTGGTTGACAAATGAAAGGAGGAGTTCCAGTGGACGCTGGATCAGGCAGTGGGTGACAGAACTAGTTGGCCACCTGATACATTCAGGAGTGTGTCTCTTTGATTTGAGGGAGCGGTGATAACAGTTTAAGGGGAATTAAGGGGAAATGGTGAAGGCGGGAAAATCTTTCATTGGAGACAAGGGCAACAAAAGAAGGTACAAGAATTTGGTTGAGTGTAGCTGCAGAAATGTTGCGGCGGATGACGATAATCGAGATCGTGAAATAGCTGACGGAAGTGAATTGGGAATGAATTGGGAATAAATTTTCCAGGGATAAACACAGAGATCTAGGGTTAGAGTGTGGAAGAAGGATGTGGTGAGACAAGGCAGTGACCAGGTCTTTCTATGGTCTCATAGTAAGACTGTGAGAGATGGCAAGGTCAAGGGGGGGGTTTCCATGGAGGGAGGGATTTTGGGTGGATTGTAGGGCAGTGAACTCAGGCAGGGAACATAATGAGTTAAAATGCAGGTCAAGCCGTTGTTCAATGCAAAGACTGAGGGAGAAAAGATGTGAAGTTATACCGGTGAGAAGATTTTTTATTGTACTTTGGGAGAGCAGTAGAAAATCAGAATTTTACTGATGGCGAAGTGGTTAGCATTGCTGCCTCACAGCACTGAGGTTCCAGGTTTGATCCTGGCTCTGGATCACTATCTGTGTGGAGTTTGCACATTCTTCCCGTGTTTGCGTGGGTTTCGTTCCCACAACCCAAAGATGTGCAGGGTAGGTAGATTGGCCACGCTAAATTGCCCCTTAAGTGGAAAAAATTTATAAAAAAAAAAATCAGAATTTTAAATGAGTGGTAGTATAAGGTGAGATACTCAAAGGGCACGATTCTCCTAAAAAATGACTAAGTGTCATTTTTGGTGAGTTTGACAGAGTGTTTCCCGTCAACCTTTTGGATGAGATCCAGATTGACACTGCCAGGGTGCCCGTGTCAGGGAGAGTGCCAGGGAACTTCTCTGCTCTGGCCCTGACCACCCGGGGGCTCCAATGGCCTCCCAAGACTCCAGAGTGGCCATCATGCCTGGTCTCCGTTCATGGAGACTCCCCCCCCCCCTCCCAATACTAATCGGCGCCCGGCTCAGGCTTCACTGGTGCGACCGGTGACACCCAGGCACTGGGGAATGCGGCCTCAAAAAGGGCCGTGCATATTTAAATGAACCAAATGACTCATTTGAATATTATTACCTGGATGAGCGTGATCCAGATTGCGCCAGGTGCCACAGATCGAGGACTTACGTGAGGTTTGTGCCCAGCACGAAGCCCGATTTGGGCCTCTCCCACGATGCACCTGGCATTCCTGGATTGGTGCCAGGTGCAAAGCGCTGGAAAAATCACGCCCAAAGGAGGAGAAAATGGCAGATGAATAGGGAGTCAGGCTCAAGGCCTGGGACAGGGGCGTGCACAGGGAGCAAATCACCGGGACAAATGCCCTATGGTGGCGGGGCAATTGGGGCAGCTATCTTCATTAGACACAATGAAGGCAACACAAGCGAGTCGGATAACAAGATGGCACTGGGACATACGGGTACCTGGGTGAAGGGGTAAGTAAGAGATTTCTCTGAGACACAAAGTATTGCTGCAAAGTTGTGTGGAAAAATAATTCACCTCATCTTTCTTGCCATTATTACCGAAGTGCATTTGGTACAGATTTTACAGGAATCAGGATGGGAAATTTTGAGGCTGGACAGTGAGAATTGGAGTCAGGTTGGAAGAGGTTTGAGTGAGGCTGTGATGCAGCCCAAGTTCAAATAGCTCACTTACAGAGTGAGACATGGATAAGACCCTCAAACGGATAACTGCTTCCTGTGGATATTAAGACAACTGTGCGGAGCTGTATTCAGCCCTCAGCTCTGTTCAACACTGACCCAGAAATAAAGCACTTGCAGAGCACATTAACTATTAACAGCAACATCACCTTTTAATGTCAGAATCATACAAGGAACTGGAGGTTCAGTACTTATCTTAAAATTATACTTTTTTTAAACAAAAAAAGATTAATAATTTTGGCACTTATCAGTAATGTGTGATAACCTCTGGATCCATGTCACAGAGAGGGAGGAGTGTCAGCGATCTCTCACACACTGAAGCATCACACGCTTCACCATTGTGTAGACTCTGAATCGGATTGGGTTCCACACCCATTACTCTCGGTAACCCCACTGAATGGCAATTGTTAGATGGTGCAATTCAACCACAGTGTACTTCACCTCCATGCTCAGTCTAATCACACAGCCCCGACTGCCACACAGCAGAAAGTGCAAAACTTAGAACATACCAGAGAATGGGCCTTGGCGCCTCTACCCACCTATTTTTGTGTCACAACTTGGCTATTAGGGATTCACTGGGTGTGTTTCAATCCGAGGTACAAGCGGATTGGCTGTGATAATGGTTGATATGGGCCCTATGACTTGTGCCTGATGTCAATCATAATCTCCTTAGGTCCTCTCACACTGCAAGACTGAGGCCCTAGATTGCTTTGAGATTTATTTCGATCAAGCGGAGGGAGATCAGCCCAGGGAATGTATCATCTGGTCCTCAAAGAGGTATCTGCTCATTGGCAAAACATGGGAGATCACAGAAAGACTCAGCAAAGCAGGATAATGCCCCCCTCTCCCCAGGGGTAATTTGACGACCTCCCATGGAGCAAAGAAACCAGTAATCCCTGGAGGAAAGGAACGGCCCATCCTGTCTGGGGTAAGGGAATGGCCCTCCACCTCTTCCCCAGTATAATAGGACAGATCACCCTCCAGGTAATGGGACAGACCGCCACCCATGGGTAGTGGGACGGGGCAGCCAGCCGCTACATGTCCCGTCCCAACATAACCACCCCCCACTCCCTCCACCCTGTGACGAAATGGCACAGGACCTCCCACCCTGGGGGATTTCAGTAAAGATAATGGGAGTTTGTGGTGCTACAAGTGGTCAGGTGACAGCAGCAACATGTTTATTGGTTTCTGTACTTTTATTCTGGAGAGAACGGAGAGCTCACATGGCTACCTGTCCACCCCAAACCCTCATTTAGCGGTGTGATTGAAGTCCTGAAACACACCTGATTTCATCTCCAGCACAAACCTGAATAACAAGGGGACAGTCCCGAAGAGAAGCTCTGGCCAGGCTGGGCTCAGTTTTCATGTAAAAGCCTGAGGAGGCCTCTCTTCAAATTGCACGACAATGCCGATAGGGGACAGTGGTAAATTACAGATAATACTGAAAAATATTAATAGGAGCGAAATACAAGCTCCATAAATATCCAGGAAATGGAACTAAATTAGCCCAGGAGGTGGGATCAACTATGGAATTGCCAATAGAGGTGGGGGGAAAGCCAGCACAGGAAAGGAATCAGGAGAAAATCTCTGGCTGATTTTCCTTGCTGAACAGCCTCATTATCAGGGCTCACCCATTGGGTGAGGGCTGGAGAATGGCTGGAGTTTGCTGGCTTCAGGAGAGAACTAAACCAGAGAGTCATAGTAGGCTATGAAACCCAATCAGACACCAACAACAGATGAAGGCAGAGACAACACACACCAAATCCTCATGCATCAAAGAGGGCAGGAACCAGTTCAAGAGCCAGATTACTGCCTCTTCCTCCCACCCAGACACAGAATTACATTTGCGTAAGCAATTACATTATTGCATAGTGTCCCCTCACATCCCCACCATCCTACCACAACCCACACCCTCACCAACCCCCACCAATAGTCAACTTCGCAGATCCAGAGAGGCCCTGGTATCAAAATTAAAGTCTCCAGGTCAAACAAGAAAACTTGTAAACATTCTAACACCGCCCCCCTGCTCCAAAGTCAAGTGGACAGTCGGTAACAGAGACAGTGGTCAGCGGTGAATGGTGACGGTCCTCTCAGAGTGAAGACTTGTCTTCTGCTGGCCAGCTTGTCAGAACGACTAGCCTCCCTATCTGATACCATGTGACTGTCGCTGTAAATCTGCAGTTATGTTAAGCATTCTCATGATTTTGAAACCCTCAAATACAGCTTTGAGGAGTATTTGTATTGCCAGAACCGGTTTCCTAAATGTTATTTTAATACTGAACTTGACAAGAAAAAAAATAGGAAACTGCCTCAATGCCAAAAGCTGGCATTTCGCATTGTGAAGAATTGTGACAGCTAAGGTCCCTTAATTTGACAATAAGCAGCAGGTCAGGGTCAACCCTGGAGTAACACTGGATCAGAGAGCATTTAGGAAAACACATGCTACATCTGTGATTCTTGGCCATAGATTGGTGACACATCAATCGCCATGGTGACAGGACAACGGGGGTCCTTCATGACAGGGCAAGTAAAGATAATGCATGTCACCCTCTATTGGGAAATACCGAACATCTTTAAAAATAAATATAATGCATTTGGCCTCCATAGGGTGGCTGTGGAAATCCTACATCCTGTACTGTATAATCGTTATGTGCGTAAGGGATCTGAAAACAGGCTCATGTGGACATTGCTGTCAAAGAGCTGCATTCTGATTGGCACAGTAGAGAATTCTGTAAGAGTGTCTCCTATTGGATGGCACAGGTGGATCCAAAATGGAGCATGTGATGGCTCACATACAACTTTCCTGTTTCTCTATCGATGGATCATTTGGAGGCCTTGGTCTTGGACTTGCTGGCACTGATGTCAGCCTTGGTCTTCTGAATACGGGAGAAGATTTCCTTGAAGAGGGCCTTGTACTCTGGCTGGGAATGGCCCAGCCTCTTGTCCGCTGCCTCCACTTGTTGGCTCAGGCTCAGGCTTTTCTCTGGAGCCTTCACTTCCGCCTCCAGGCACTCGAGCAGGAAGTCGCGGCAGGAGCTGTCGCGCGAGACAGGCCGTGATGTCTGCACTGCCGCGTGGCGCAAGCCCTCCTCGTGTCGACGGCACTTGCCCAGCAACTCTTCGTACTTCTCCAGCAGTGCGTGGTACTGTTCGTCCACCTCCCGCAGGATAGACATGCCCCTCTTCCGTACATTGTTGGCATGCAGCGTGTAGTTGCCCTCGTGCCGGCTGACGTCGTCCCGTGTAATGATGGCACTGAGCGCCGTGTCACTGCAGCTCTTGCGCACACAAGCTTGGCCCAAGGTGGTAGTCGGCGGGCTGGTGCCAGCCGGGGCCCCGTCGTCTGACTCCGGCGTATTATTGAGTGGCTCCAGCAGGGCCTCCGATAGGTTATCCTCTCCACTGATCAGGTACTTCTTCACCTGCTTCATCTGCTGCAGCTCTCGCAGCTCAGCCTCCAGCTCCCGGACCCGCAGTTTGCAGCTCTCCATCTGGCAGAGTCGCCTCTCCAGCTCAGAGTACTCGCCCAGCACAGCAGCACACTCCCGTTCTGCCGCCTCCTTGCGCTGCTTCTCCTGGCTGATCTGCAATCTCAGGGCAGTAGCCGTCAAGCGCAGTCGCTCATTCTCCTTCTCTAGCTGTTTATGCTCGGCCTCAGCGAGGGTCCCATTCCCAGGAAACGTGTCATCCCGAGAACCATACCTGTATGATAAAGACATGACATCAGAAGGATAAAATTCCAGGAGGCCATTCAGCCGAGAGATCAGCATTATGCATCTGAACATCAACATTATGAAGTTTCACACCTTAAAAAAAATATTCTGCTTTTCCGCTCTTGATAACAACCTCACGTTTCCCACATTTAACTCAGGGGGAGTGAGGGTCACTTATCCTATCTCCTTGTAGCCTGTTTGTGTCCGCCTCACAGCTTACATGTCCACCTAGCTCCCATCTGGCTTTGTATCATCAGAAAAAGTAGAGATATTACTGTTGCTTTGACTGGATCTAAGTCATGAACATAGATTGTAAATAGTGAGGCCTCACTAGTGACAGCCTGCCTACTCTCCCTCTACTTCCTGTACATTACCTCCAATCATGCTGATAAAGTACTGCCCCCCCCCCCCCCCCCCCCCCCCCCCCCCCCCCCAACTCCATGAACCCTCATCTTGTAATTAACCTTTTGCGTGGCACAATGGCAAATTCCTTTAATGGAAATCCAATTAAACACATTCCTCGCTCTTGTTAGTTTCTAGGTTAACCTCTATTTCTCGAACGCAATTGATGTCTTCCACTGTGAAGACTGGCACAAAATATTTATTCAAGTATGTGCAGTCTCCTTGATTTCCATGCTTTTCCCTGTCTATGCCCGAGGCTTCTGCTACTCCAGGACTTGAGCTCAAACATCAAGACTGAAACACCAGTGAAGTTCTCAAGGAGGCATCAAACCGAGACCCTGTCTGCCCACTTAGTTGGACATAGAAGATCCCATGGCATTATTTCAAAGACTACAACTGGAGTTATCCCTTAATTATCTCTTAACCCACATCACGAAAACAGATTACCTGCTCATTTTAACATTGCTGTTTGTGCAAGCTGGCTTCATATATCACAACAGTCATGACCCTTCAAAGGTACTTCACAACCACCAGACATCTCAAAGCACCAGTGAAAGGCTATACAAATACAAGTCTGTCTATTTTTACCTTATACCCAAATCCAATCATTTTTATATAACCTGTACCAAGAAAAGCAATGGCTCCAGTGTGGAACCACATCCTGCTCTCCATTCACAATTATTCCCGGTCTCCTCGCCATTCATCGTGTTTAAATCAGGACTCCATCCTTTCAACATCACATGTTCCTATTTTCCAGATAAGTCTGTGATGTGGCATTTTACACAACACATTCATCAAACAATTCAATCAGTTTTGTCAGAGTTGATTTGCTTTCAACAAATCCAAGCTGGCTGTCCCTTATTATCACACACTTCTCCAATTATTAAAAATAAATTTTGCCCATGACAATGATGTCAGGTAGTTTTGCCACCACTGCCATCAGACCCATGGGCCTGCAGCTAGCAGGTGTTTCATGGGTGTAACATTTACAGTTCGCCAGTCTTCTGGCACAACTCCGTATTTGAAGAAGGATTGAACGGTTCTGGTCAGGGCTGCTGTTACTTCCCACGAGCCTCCCTCAGCAATCTCGGATACATTCCATCTGGACCAGATGACTTGTTGATTTTAAGGGATGCCAGCCTATTTAGCAACTTATTTTGATCTATTTTTATCCTATCTAATATCTACTCCACCATCCTGCACTGTGTGAGTTTCATTCTCTTATTCTCAGTCATCCCCTCTTACTCCAACAGGAAAATTGACTTGACTGCCTCTCTTCACCCTCACCATTCCCTAACAGTTCTTTTACTTTTTATATGTTTAAGAAACATTTTGGGGTTTCCATTTTATGCTACTCATTAATTTTTTTCTCTTTTTGCATCAGTATTCACCAAAGAGAAGGACATGGTGGATGATGAGTCTGGGGAAGGATATGTAGATAGTTTGGGTCATGTTGAGATCAGTAAAGGAGGTATTGGGGGTCTTGAAAAACATTAAGGTAGACAAGGCCTGATGGGATACACCTCAGAATACGAAGGGAGGCAAGGGAGGAAATTGCTGGGGACTTAGGATAAATCTTTGTATTCTTACTGGTTACAGGGGATGTCCCAGAGCAATGAAGAATAGCAAATGTTTTTCCTTTGTTTAAGAGGGGTTAGCAAAGACAATTCAGGAAATTGCAGGCCGGTGAGCCTTACGTCAGTGGTAGGGAAATTATTGGAGAGGATTCTTTGAGACTGGATTTACTCCCGCTTGGAAATAAGCTGACGTATTAGCGAGCGGCAACATGGTTTTGTGAAGGGGAGGTCGTGTCCCACAAACCTGATCAAGTTTTTCGAGGAAGTGACAAAGGTGATTGATGTTTTAAAAAAATTATTTTTATTCAAATTTTCACAAAATATCAATAACAAAATATACTAAGAAAAGAACCCCCCCCCACCTTTACAAAAAAAAAGAAATAACTTAACACCCGTCATTAACAATGATCAACTATGCATGTCCCTTCAACCCAAAACAAAGAGCAGCGTTGCTGCTGCTGTTGGCCTTTTCTACCGTTCTGCCAGGAAATCTAGGAATGGTTGCCACCTCCTGAAGAACCTCTGCACTGATCCCCTTCGGGCAAATTTCACCCAATTTAATAAACCCTGCCATATCGTTGATCCAGGCCTCCACGCTTGGGGGCCTCGCATCCTTCCACTGAAGAAGAATCCTCCGCCGGGCTACTAGGGACGCAAAGGCCAGATTGCCAGCCTCTTTCACCTCCTGCACTCCCGGCTCCTCTGCAACCCCAAATATCGCGAGCCCCCAGCCCGGATTGACCCTGGATCCTACTACCCTCGACACTGACCCCACTACGCCCTTCCAAAACTCCTCCAGAGCTGGGCATGCCCAGAACATATGGGCATGGTTTGCTGGGCTCCCTGAGCACCTAATACACCTGTCCTCGCTCCCAAAGAACCGGCTCATCCTTGTCCTGGTCATGCGAGCCCTGTGCAGCACCCTAAACTGTATGAGGCTGAGCCTCGCACAGGAAGAAGAGGAGTTCACTCTTCCTAGGGCATCCGCCCACGTCCACTCCTCGATCTCTTCACCCAGCTCCTCCTCCCATTTACCCTTCAGCTCCTCCACCGAGGCCTCGTCCACCTCCTGCATCACGTGGTACGTTGCCGAGATCCTCCTCTCTCCAACCCCGAGAGCACCCTATCCTGGACCCCATGCGGCGGCACCAGCGGGAACTCCGCCACCTGCCGTCTAGCGAACGCCCTTACCTGCATGTACCAAAAGGTGTTCCCCGGGGGGAGTTCAAACTTCCCCTCCAGCTCACCCAGGCTTGCAAACTTCCCGTCCAGAAACAGGTCCCCCAACCTCCTAATACCTGCCCTGTGCCAACTCAGGAACCCGCTGTCAATTCTCCCCGGAATAAACCGGTGGTTCGCCCGTAACGGGGACCCCATCGAGGCCCCCACCTCCCCCCTGTGCCGTCTCCATTTCCCCCAAATTTTGAGGGTAGCCGCCACCACCGGGCTCGTGGTATATCTCGTTGGAGGGAGCGGCAGCAGCGCCGTTACCAGCGCCTCCAGGCTCGTGCCCACACAGCACGCCATCTCCATCCTCTTCCATGCTGCCCCTTCCCGTCTATTACCCACTTACGTACCATCGCTGCATTGGCAGCCCAATAATACTCACAGAGGTTGGGCAGTGCCAGCCCCCCCTATCCCTGCCCCGCTCCAGGAACACCCTTCTCACCCTCGGGGTCCCGTGCGCCCACACAAACCCCGTAATGCTCCCGTTAACCCACCTGAAAAAGGCCTTTGGGATAAGGATGGCGAGGCACTGGAACAGGAACAGAAATCTCGGGAGCACCGTCATCTTGACTGATTGCACCCGACCCGCCAGAGACAGCGGCAACATGTCCCATCTCTTAAACTCCTCTTCCATTTGCTCCACCTGCCTTGTGAGGTTTAGCTTATGCAAGGCCACCTGCACCCCCAAGTACCTGAAGCTCCTCGCCACCCTTTTTAGTGGGAGCCTACCAATCCCCCCCTCCTGGTCCCCCGGGTGTACAACGAACAGCTCGCTCTTCCCCAAGTTGAGCTTGTACCCGGAGAAATCCCCATCACCTCCGGCATTCCCCCCACCGGGTCCGCCACATACAACAATAAGTCATCCGCATAGAGCGACACTCGGTGTTCCTCCCCACCCCGCACCACCCCCCTCCAGTTCCTAGTGTAGCCACCTAAGATGGACACTGGGCTAACAAAATGGAGAACTGCTAAGGCTGTAGGGAGAAAACAGTTTTAGCCAGGACAAGCAGTCTGCAAAGGCTAATTAGCATTCTGCACGTAACGAAACTAGTTTATGGCCAGGTGGAAGATCTCAACCAAAGGTGTAAATAGCAAAACGCTTTGCATAGTAATGAGGCAATCCAGATCTGGGCACACACAATAGCAACATTTGGGTTTGAATGGATACTTTGAGTGGACGCCCAGACGAAACGGCACCAGAAGTATCCATCACAAAAGACCCTAGAGACCGCCCCACCCATCGAGAAGAGACCCTCAGATTGGGGGGATTTGTAAGACATCGATTGGGAAATAACCCAATCGATACATGGCAGGTAAAGGCCTGCCCCGAAAAGGCACGGACATTGGGGGCCCTATAAAGATAGACCCCGCACATGGTTCTGTCTGTTTTGCTCTGGCTCCGCTGTTGACTCCGGCTTGCTGTTTCGACTCCGACTCCAGCCTCCAGATCCTGTCTTCCATCACCAGCCGTTGAGCACCAGCCATCTTTCAGTAAGTGCCAAAACGACGCTCGCTACGTGAACCCAGCATTGCCTATACATTAATCGACTAGTAACGAACAGAAGGTGCAGCCCAGAAAGGAACAAAGGCCTTGTCCCCTGACCTTGCTGGTTCCTACTTAGATAAGTATTTAGTCGTTTAATAGTAGAAATAGGCATTAGTCTTTAGCGTGTGCATGCGTATTTATTATATTTGTATAATAAATATTGATCGTTGGAACTTACTAATCGGTGTATAGTTTTATTACTTTGAACCTGACCTTGAAATACTTGTGAGGTGTCTATATACGGCACCTGGCGACTCCGAGCTGAAAATACACACACAGAGCTGTAGCAGTGTTAAGCACACGGCCTTTAAACAGAGGCGTGTTAATACACTCCAATAAACGCGTAATACACTCAAGTAAAACGTGCAACACTAGACTCCCTCAACGCTGTGGCCAGGGGTTCAATTGCCAGCGCAAAAAGCAGGGGGGACAACCGTAAATACTCCGACCTCCTCCTATTCGTGGCCACGCTCGCCATCGGGGCCTCACCCACTGACAAACCCCTCCCCAAACCCGAATCTTTTCAGCACCTCCCACAAATACCCCCACTCAACCCTATCAAAGGCCTTCTCCGCGTCCAACGCCACCACTATCTCCGCCTCCCGTTCTACCGCCGGCATCATTATAACATTCAAGAGCCTCCGTATATTAGTATTCAACTGCCTCCCTTTCACGAACCCCGTTTGATCCTCGTGGATAACATGCGGCACACAGTCCTCTATCCTCGTGGCTAAAATCTTCGCCAACAACTTGGCGTCTACATTTAAGAGTGAGATCGGCCTGTATGACCCACACTGCAGGGGATCCTTGTCCAGCTTAAGGATCAAGCAAATCAGCGCCCGAGACATCGTTGGACCTTCCCTTGCCTCGTTGAAGGTCCTAACCAACAGGGGGCCCAACAGGTCTGCATACATCTTATAGAATTCGACAGGGAACCCATCCGTCACCTTCCCCGACCGCATGCTCCCTGTCCCTTTGACCAGCTCCTCCAGCTCAACCGGCGGCCCCAGTCCCTCCACCTATCCCTCCTCCACCCTCAGGAATCTCAGCCGATCCAAAAAGCGCCCCATCCCCCCCTCCTCCGCTGGGGGTTCAGACTGATACAGTTCCTCATAAAAGTCCCTGAAGACCCCATTAATGTCTACCCCCCTTCGCACCACATTCCCTCCCCTATCCTTAACTCCACCGATCTCCCTGGCCGCATCCCGCTTACGGAGCTGGTGCGCCATCATCCTACTCCCCTTCTCCCCATATTCATACACCACTCACTGTGCCTTTCTCCACTGAACTTACGCCTTTCTGGTGGTCAACAAGTCGAACTCAGCCTGGAGACTACGCCGCTCCCTCAGCAATCCCTCCTCCGGAGCCTCCGCGTATCTCCTGCCCACCCTCACCATCTCCCCCACCAGTCTCTCCCGCTCTCTCTCTGCTCTCTCCTCTCCCTGTGGGCTCGAATGGAGATCAACTCTCCCCTAACCACCACCTTCAGTGCCTCCCAGACCATCCCCACTCGGACCTCCCCATTGTCATTGGCCTCCAGATACCTCTCGATACAACCTCGAACCCGCCCACCCACCTCCTCGTCTGCCAGCAGCCCCACCCTCCAAGCGACAAAGCGGGTGCTGGTCTCTCTCCTCCCCCAGCTCAAGGTCCACCCAGTGCGGGGCATGGTCAGAAATGGCTATCGCCGAGTACTCAGCATCCTCCACTCTCGCAATCAGCGCCCTACTCATAATGAAAAAATCAATCCGGGAATAGGCCTTATGCACATGGGAGAAGTATGAAAATTCCCTGGCCCTCGGCCTCGCAAACCTCCATGGATCCACCCCTCCCATCTGGTCCATAAACACCCTCAACACCTTAATCACCGCTAGCCTCCTGCCCGTCCTGGATCGATCCAGTGGCGGATCCAGCACCGTATTAAAATCCCCCCCCCCCCCCCCCCGTTATCAGGCCTCCAAATCTGGAATCCGGCCCAACATGCGCCGCATGAAACCCGCATCATCCCAATTCGGGGCGTATACATTGACCAGCACCACCCGCTCCCCCTGCAGCTTACCGCTTACCATCACATACCTCCCGCCGCTGTCTGCCACCACATTCGACGCCTCAAACGACACCCTCTTTCCCACCAGGATCGCCACCCCCCCCTCCACCCGATTTTTTGCATCTAGCCCCGAATGAAACACCTGGCCTACCCATCCCTTCCTCAATCTAACCTGATCCGCCACCTTCAGGTGCGTCTCCTGAAGCATGGCCACATCCGCCTTCAGCCCCTTCAGGTGCGCAAACACGCAGGCCCGTTTGACCGGCCCATTCAGTCCCCTTACATTCCAGGTTATCAGCCGGATCAGGGGGCTACATGCCCCCTCCCCCACCGACTAGCCATTACCCTTCCTCAGCCCGCCACGTGCCTGCGCCCCCCGCTCAGCCCGTTCCCCACGGCGGCAAACCCCCATCCCGACCCCCTCTACATGCTCCAGCTCCTTCTTGGCCATTCCAGCAGCAACCCGGTAGCTCCCCGCCCCCCCCCCCACCCCCAGATAGGACCCCCCCCAGCTGCGTTGCTCCCTCCATTGCATTCCCGCAAGTCAGCCGACTCCTGCTGACTCCGGCCACTCCTCCGACCCCTCCCAACGTGGGGCTTCCCCTCCTCCCCAGTGTCCACCAGCAGGCTTTCCTCCTCCCCCTTCCCAGCTCCGGCCCCGCCCCCTTCAACCCTCAGCGCAGGAAAAAGCCCGCATTTTCCACCTGCCCGACCCCAGCTCCTCTAAAGCAGCTCCCTTTACCGGCCTGGTCCCCTCGTGGGGCCCCAACGCCCCTTCACACCATCAGCCCCCCACACTGCAGGTCCGCCCCCCTCCTTGAGCCCATCCAACAAACCCAAGCAGAAAACAGTGCCCCGCCCGCCCTGAAAACAACAGAGAACCAACATTAAACAGAGAACCCTCCCTCACAATGTAACACAGTTACATGCAGACCCCCGTACCCAACCCTCAGTTTGAGTCCAATTTCTCGGCCTGCAAAAAGGCCCACGCTTCCTCCGGGGACTCGAAGTAAAAGTGTCGGTCCTTGTAGGTGACCCACAAACGCGCGGCTGCAGCACGCCGAACTTCACTCCCTTCCTGTGCAGCACCGCTTTCGTCCGATTGTACCCGGCCCTCTTCTTTGCCACCTCCGCACTCCAGTCCTGGTAGATCCGTACCTCCGCGTTCTCCCACCTGCTGCTCCGCTCCTTCTTGGCCCACCTGAGCACACACTCCCGGTCAGCAAACCGGTGGAACCGCACCAATACCGCCCGTGGCAGCTCATTCGGCTTGGGTCTTCTTGCCAATATTCTGTGGGCCCCCTCCAGCTCCAGGGGCCCCTGAAAGGACCCAGCTCCCATCAGCGTATTTAGCATGAGGACCACATAGGCCCCCATGTTTGACCCCTCCAGCCCTTCCGGAAGGCCCAGGATCCGCAGATTTTTCCGCCTCGCCCAGTTCTCCATCTCCTCGAACCTCTCCTGCCATTTTTTATGGAGCGCCTCGTGCATCTCCACCTTCACCGCGAGGCCTAAGGTCTCGTCCTCTCTTTCGGAGGCCCTTTGTAGGATCTCTCGAATCGCCACCCCCTGGGCCGTTTGGGTCTCCATCAGCTTGTCAATTGAAGCCTTCAATGGCTCCAGTAGCTCCGCTTTAAGCGCCCTGAAGCAGCGCTGGAGAGTCTCCTGCTGATCCTGCGCCCACTGCCTCCATTCCTCCTGGTCTCCGCCGGCCGCCATCTTGTGCTTCTTCCCTCGCTTCGGCTTTGGCTTTGCAACCACTTTCTTACTCGCCCCACTCCTGGTCCAGGCCATATACTGCTGGGGAAACGTTGCTGACTCCTTCCCAAGTCAGGAAACATCGAAAAAGTACCACTGGGGGCCCTAAAAAGAGCCCAAAGGTCCGTTCCTGGCGGGAGCTGCCGAACGTGCGGCTTAGCTCCGCATAGCCGCAACCGGAAGTCCGACAAAGGTGATTGATGAGGGTAGGGCAGTGGGTGATGTCAAAATGGACTTGAGTAAGACCTTTGACAAGGTCACACGTGGCAGACTGGCACAGAAGGTGATGTCGCACGGGATCAGAGATGAGCTGGCAAGATGGATACAGAACTGGCTAGGTCATAGAAGGCAGACAGTAGCAATGGAAGGGTGCTTTTCTGAATGGAGGGTTGCTACTAGTGGTGTTCCTCAGGGATCAGTGCCGGGATCTTTGCTGTTGGTAATATATATAAATATATTCTATAAAAATGATTTGGAGGAAAATGTAACTTGTTTAATTAGTAAGTTTGCAGATGACACAAAGGTTGGTGGAATTGAGGATAGCGATGAGGACCATCAGAGGATACAGATCGCTTGGAGACTTTGGATTTGGATTTGTTTATTGTCATCTGTACCGACGTACAGTGATAAGTATTTTTCTGCGAGCAGCTCAAACAGATAATTTAATACACGAAACGAACAAAAAATACACAATAGGGCAACACAAGGTACACAATGTAAATACATGAATACCAGCATCGGGTGAAGCATCAGGGGTGCAGTGATAATCAGATCAGTCCATAAGAGGGTCATTTAGGAGTCTGATAACAGCGGGGAAGAAGCTGTTTTTGAATCTGTTAGAGCGTGTTCTCAGACTTTTGTATCTCCTGCCCGATGGAAGAAGTTGGAAGAGTGAGTAAGCCGGGTGGGAGGGGTCTGTGATTATGCTGCCCGCTTTCCCCAGGCAGTGGGGGGTGCAGATAGGGGCAGAGAGATGGCAGATGGAGTTTAATCTGGACAAATGTGAGGTAATGCATTTTGGAAGGTCTAATACAGATGGGAAATATACAGTAAATGGCAGAACCATTTAGAGTATTTATAGGCAGTGGGATCTGGGTGTACATAGAACATTACAGCGCAGTACAGGCCCTTGGGCCTTCGATGTTGCGCTGACCTGTGAAACCCCTCTAAAGCCCATCTACACTATTCCCTTATCATCCATATGTTTATCCAATGACCATTTAAATGCCCTTAATGTTAGCGAGTCCACTACTGTTGCAGGCAGGGCATTCCACGCCCTTACTACTCTCTGAGTAAAGAACCTACCTCTGACATCTGTTTAATTTAAATTTAAAGCTATGTCCCCTCGTGCTAGCCATCACCATCTGAGGAAAAATGCTCTCACTGTCCACCCTATCTAATCCTCTGATCATCTTGTATGCCTCAATTAAGTCACCTCTTAACCTTCTTCTCTGTCACGAAAACAGCCTTTAGTCCCTCAGCCTTTCCTCATAAGATCTTCCCTCCATTCCAGGCAACATCCTGGTAAATCTCCTCTGTACCCTTTCCAATGCTTCCACATCCTTCCTATAATGCGGCGACCAGAACTGCACACAATACTCCAAATGCGGCCGCACCAGAGTTTTGTACAGCTGCAACATGACCTCATGGCTCCGAAACTCAATCCCTCTAACAATAAAAGCTAACACACCGTGCGTCTTCTTAACAACCCTATCAACCTGGGTGGCAACTTTCAGGGATCTGTGTACATCGACACAGAGATCTTTCTGCTCATCACACTAGTAAGAATCTTACCATTAACCCAGTACTCTGTCTTCCTGTTACTCCTTCCAAAATGAATCACCTCACACTTTTCTGCATTAAACTCCATTTGGCACCCCTCAGCCCAGCTCTGTAGCTTATCTATGTCCATCTGTAACCTGCAACATTCTTCCGCACTGTCCACAACTCCACCGACTTTAGTATCATCTGCAAATTTAATCACCCATCCTTCTATGCCCTCCTCCAGGTCATTTATAAAAATGACAAACAGCAGTGGCTTCAAAACAAATCCTTGTGGTACACCATGAGTAACTGAACTCCAGGCTGAACATGTCCCATCAACCACCACCCTCTGTCTTCTTACAGCTAGCCAATTTCTTATCCAAACTGCTAAATCACCCTGAATCCCATGCCTCTGTATTTTCTGCAATAGCCTATAAATAGATCTATTTATAGACGGGAGCTTTCCCAGCTTGAAAATTGCCAGTAGGGAATGGTTTTAGGTATTTGCAGGTGAGAGACTTCCTGAGAAAACAGGTGCCGGCCTTTCCGCTGCTGCCGCCACGGGGGATACAGGATAGAGTAGTTTCCAGTACCTGGGTGGGAGAGGGAAGGTATCGGATATTTACCAGGAGTTCTCCGAGGCGGAGGAAACTCCGGTGGAGGAGCTTAAGGGCAAGTGCGAGGACGAGCTAGGAGAAGAGATAAAGGTGGGTCTGTGGGCGGATGCCCTAAGCAGGGTTTAATACCTCCTCATCATCCGCCAGGCTAGCCTGATACAATTTAAGGTAGTTCACCGGGCACACATGACAGCAGCTAGGAGGAGTAAGTTCTTCGGGGTTGAGGATAGGTGTGCGAGGTGCGTGAGAAGCCCAGCAAATCATGTCCACATGTTTTGGGCATGTCCGAAGCTCAGAGGGGTTTGGCAGGATTTTGCTAAGGCAATGTCCACGGTGCTAAAAACATAGGTGGCGCCAAGTCCGGAGGTGGCGATGTTTGGAATGTCGGAAGAACCGGGAAACACACCTGATCGCTGCCGTCGTGAAACGGGCGTGAAGGTCCGGCCGCTTGGCCCATCGGCCTTGGAGAATCGCTGCTCGCCATAATAAACGGCGAGCGGCGATTCGTGGCGTGGGTCGGGCGTGGGGGGGGAAGGAGAATAGCGGGAGGGCGTGAAAAATGTCGGGAGGCCCTCCCGCTATTCTCCCACCCAGCGTGGGAGGCGGAGAATCGCGCTCACTGTTTCAATGATTAGGCTGGATAGATTGTATCAACAGCCATTGAACAGCATGGCCTTCAAGGTCATAGAACATAGAACATTACAGCGCAGTACGGGCCTTTCGGCCCTCGATGTTGCGCCGACCTGTGAAACCATCTGAAGCCTATCTGACCTACACTATTCCATTTTCATCCATATGTCTATATGACCATATGACCACTTAAATGCCCTTAAAGTTGTCGAGTCTACTACTGTTGCAGGCAGGGCGTTCCACGCCCCTACTACTCTGAGTAAAGAAACTGCCTCTGACATGTCCTATATCTACTACTCCTCAATTTAAAGCTATGTCCCCTCGTGTTGGTCATCACCATCTGAGGAAAAAGACTCTCACTGTCCACCCTATCTAACCCTCTGACTATCTTATATGTCTCTATTAAGTCACCTCTCAGCCTTCTCCTCTCTAACAAAAACAACCTCAAGTCCCTGAGCCTTTCCTCGTAAGACCTTCCCTCCATACCAGGCAACATCCTAGTAAATCTCCTCTGAACCCTTTCCAAAGCTTCCACATCCTTCCTATAATGTGGTGACCAGAACTGCACGCAGTACTCCAGGTGCGGCTGCACCAGAGTTATGTACAGCTGCAGCATGACCTTGTGGCTCCAAAACTCAATCCCTCTACTGATAAAGGCTAGCACACCATATGCCTTCTTAACAGCCCTATTAACCTGGGTGGCAACTTTCAGGGATTTATGTACCTGGATGCCGAGATCTCTCTGTTCATCTACACTACCAAGAATCTTGCCATTAGCCCAGTACTCTGCATTCCTGTTACTCCTTCCAAAGTGAACCACCTCACACTTTTCCGCATTAAACTCCATCTGCCACCTCTCAGCCCAGCTCTGCAGCTTATCTATGTCCCTCTGTATCCTATAACATCCTTCAGCACTATCCACAACTCCACCAACCTTCGTGTCATCTGCAAATTTACTAACCCATCCTTCTACACCCTCTTCCAGGACAAACAGCAGTGGCCCCAAAACAGATCCTTGCGGTACACCACTTGTAACTGAACTCCAGGATGAACATTTGCCTTCAACCACCACCCTCTGTCTTCTTTCAGCTAGCCAATTACTGGTCCAAACCGCTAAATCACCTTCAATCCCATACTTCCGTATTTTCTGCAATAGCCTACCGTGGGGAACCTTATCAAACGCCTTACTGAAATCCATATACATCACTTCTCTCCTCAATATTCACACATTTCTGCCTGTGGTGAGACCTCCCACTGAGGCAAATGTAGAGTTCTCTGACGGCTGCTCCAATCAACATCAAAGACCGCACCCGCGGAGAATCACGGAAGCCGCTATGAAAGAGGCCCGCTCCCGGCACCCGATTCTCCTCCCCCCCCCCCACCCCCGGCGGAGTGGGCCTACGGGTATCTCGGCGGCGCGGCCTTGAAGCTGTCGTCAAGGCCGAACGCCGAGAATGACGTGCGGCTGGTGCCTATATGACGTCAGCCGCGCATGCGCAGGTTGGACAGCTCCAACCCGCGCATGCGCGGATGACGTTATCACGCAGACGGCACGTATCCGCGCATGCGCGGTGCCGTCTTTCCCCTTAGCCGCCCCGCAAGACGTGGTGGCTTGATCTTGCGGGGTGGCGGAGGGGCAATAGTGCGTCCGATTTAGACGCTGGCCCAACAATCGGTGCCTACCGATCGCGGGCCTGTCCCCTCCTGAGCACAGTCGTGGTGCTCTTGCCCCGATCGGGCACCTAAAAGCCCCAAACGAGCTTCTGCCGCCCGTTTCACGACGGCAGCGACCAGGTGTGGTCGCCTCCATCGTGAAACGGTCGTGAACGGCCGGCTGCTCGGTCCATCGGGCTCGGAGAATTGCCATTTGCCGCGGGGATTCGGCGAGCGGGGGGAGGGGGGCATAAAAAAAATCGGGGAGCCCTTCCGCGATTCTCCCAGGCCGCGTGGGGAGCGGAGAATTGTGCCCTGAGGCTTATGAGGAGCCCTCAAAATCCAGCTGGGTCAGCAAAGAGGGAACCCATGTGACCTGAGGAGACTTCTAGCCAATAACTGGTTACTTCATGAGCTATGTTCCAATCAGTCAGATTTAAACGTCACAACAAATTGACTTTGTTCTGATAAACTGTGCAGAGTTAGCCAGACTTAATTGGATTAATAAATGATGATGTAATTCATACTTCAGCTCTCCGACTCGGGTCCCAATGTAGGCAGCGTGTCACATGATCCAGCATCACGTGATCGATTTACCACGTCAATGATCGAGTTTATCAAACCATTGCTGGAAATCCTCATCATAAACATCATCCTCTACCTCCATTTTCCCAAAGCTCCCAGCATTGCTGGGACTCTTCATGCAAAGCTTCCAGTCCTTCCATTTCACATCTGACATTGTCCAGATTAACGCAAGGCTCATCTATGGTCTTGTCTCCATTTCAGCCTCTATCTGTACTCACTGACCCGAACGTCAATATCAGAGGCTCTATTGTGCAAAACCCAACTTCTCCTGCCCCAGATATGAGCACAGACCGCGAATTTCATTGGACTATTTGACCAGAATTGGAATCAGGCGGGCGGCACGGTGGCGCAGTGGTTAGCACTGCTGCATCACAGCGTCGAGGACCCAGGTTCGATCCCAGCCCCGGGTGACAGTCCATCTGGAGTTAGTACATTTTCCCAGTGTCTGCGTGGGTCTCACCCCCACAACCCAAAGATGTGCAGGGTAGGTGAATTGGGCACGCTAAATTGTTCCTTAATTGGGGAAAAAAGAATCGGAATCAGGTTTGAACATCAGTCTCCCGTTACCCATCAGTCACTCGCCTGCAGCCCTCAGCTTTGGAACTGGAGAGAGGGTGCCATTAGCAGCATGAGACATGGCCAACCACAATCCCCTCCTAACCCCAAAGCATGAACCCTAACCTGCTATCTACCCCCCCACAAAGTCCAGCTCCCCACCATACCATCTTCTGGTTTATTTTTTTAAAAATGTATTTTATCACAAACATATATCAAAACAGGCTACAGCAAATAAACACCTCGGGAAACATACGTTCCAACAACCAGATATACAGTCTGTACAGATTTTGTCTTTTTTTCACCCCCCCCCCCCCCCCCCAACGATGAACAGCTCCTCAAAAACGGTCACAAACATCTCCCACGTTTTCTCAAACCCCCCTGCAGAGCCCCTTAACTCATACTTCGTGTTCTCCAACCACAGGAAGTCATACAGGTCACCCAACCAAGCCACTACCCCCGGTGGCGATGCCGCCCTCCTCCAGGTCATTTTAAAAAATGACAAACAGCAGCAGCCCCAAAACAGATCCTTGTGGTACACCACTAGTAACTGGACACCAGTCTGAACATTTTCCATCAACCACCACCCTTTCTCTTCTATCAGCTAGTCAATTTCTGATCCGAACTGCAAAATCACCCTGAATCCCATGCCTCTGTATTTTCTGCAATAGCCTACCGTGGGGAACCTTATCAAACGCTTTGCTGAAATCCATATACACCACATGAACTGCTTTACCCTCATCCACCTGTTTGGTCACCTTCTCGAAGAACTCAATGAGGTTTGTGAGGCACGACCTACCCTTCACAAAACCATGTTGACTATCTCTAATCAAATTATTTATTTCCAGATGATTATACATACTATCTCTTAGAAACCTTTCTAAGACCTTTCCCACAACGGAAGTAAGGCTCACTGGTCTATAGTTACCAGGGTTATCTCTACTCCCCTTTTTGAACAAGGGGACAACATTTGCTATCCTTCAGTCCTCTGGCACTATTCCTGTAGACAAAGATGACTTAAAGATCAAAGCCAAAGGCTCAGCAATCTCCTCCCTAGCTTCCCAGAGAATCCTAGGATAAATCCCATCCGGCCCAGGGGACTTATCTATTTTCACACTTTCCAGAATCTCTAACACCTCCTCTTTATGAACCTCAAGCCCTTCTAGTCTAGTAGCCTGTATCTCAGTATTCTCCTCGACAACACTGTCTTTTTCCTGTGTGAATACAGACAAAAAAAATACTCGTTTAGCACCTCTCCTATCTCCTCGGACTCCACGCACAACTACTGTCCTTGACTGGCCCTACTCTTACCTTAGTCATTCTTTTATTCCTGACATACCTATAGAAAGCTTTAGGGTTATCCTTGATCCTACCTGCCAAAGACTTCTCATGTCCTCACTTGGCTCTTCTTAGCTCTCTCTTTAGAGCCTTCCTAGCTAACTTGTAACTCTCAAGCGACCCAACTGAACCATCACGTCTCATCTTCACATAAGCCTCCTTCTTCCTCTTTACAAGTGTTTCAACTGCTTTAGTAACCCATGGTTCCCTCGTTCGACGACTTCCTCCCTGCCTAACAGGTATATACTTATCAAGGACAGTAGCTGTTCCTTGAACATGCTCCACATTTCCATTGTGTCCATCCCCTGCAGTTTTCCTCTCCAGCCGATGCATCCTAAGTCTTGCCTCATCGCATCATAATTGCCTTTCCCCCAGCTGTAACTCTTGCCAGTAACTGGTCACTATCACCAAAGTGCTCACCTACCTCCAAATTTGACACCTGTCCTGGTTCATTACCCAGTACCAAATCCAATACGGCCTCGCCTCTTGTTGGCCTATCTACATACTGCATCAGGAAACCCTCCTGCACACATTGGACAAAAACGGACCCATCTAAAGTACTCGAACTATAGTGTTTCCAGTAAATATTTGGAAAGTTAAAGTCCCCCATAACAACTACCCTGTTATTTTCGCTCCTATCCAGAATCATCTTTGCAATCCTTTCCTCTACATCTCTGGAACTTTTCAGAGGCCTATAGAAAAGCCCTAACAGGGTGACTTCTCCTTTCCTGTAACTTAACTCAGCCCATACTACCTCAGTATTCAAGTCCTCATCAAATGTCCTCTCAGCCACCGTGATACTGTCCTTGACTAACAATGCCACCCCTCCCCCTCTCTTACCACCTTCCCTGAGCTTACTGAAATATCTAAACCCCGGCACCTGCAACAACCATTCCTCGCCCTGCTCTATCCATGTCTCCGAAATGGCCACAACATCGAAGTCCCAGGTACTAACTCATGCCGCTGGGGAACTGGGGAAACCTTCCTCAAAATACAAATCCCTCATCTTGACCAGCCCTCCTTCCCTCCACCTCCTATATACACTATCCATCCCCCGCCCAAACCCATGATTCTTACACAGCAGCATTAACACAGACATCCCTTCCACCCTAAAATGCCCCCTCAGCTGATTCCATATCTTCACCATGGACTGCACCACAGGGCTCCCTGAATATCTACTCGGAGCCATTGGCAACGCTCCCATCAGCCCTCAAACTAGACTCCTTACAAGATTCCTATCTTCTGGTTTACGAGGGTCAGTTTCTATCTCTGCACCGTCTGCAGAATGTTACCTGGGCTTAGCACACAGTTCCTTCAGGCAGGGGAATGTGTGGATAGTTTTCCGGCGTTCCCTCTTATCCCTGCGGACTCGCAGCTGATCATTGTTTCTCATTTCCTGCACCTGGCTTTGAAGCACATCCACTTGGTTCTGTAAACCTTCAATTGTTTCTGTCAATCTGCAGCCAATCACAGGGAAAATGTTACAGTTATTCAGACAAACCAAATATTCCCAGTACAGGTACAGGACGGGGTTAGATGTAGAGGAAACCTTAGAACAGCACAGTGGCGCAGTGGTTAGAACTGCTGCATCACATCACTGAGGACTCGGGTTCGATCCCAGCCCCGGGTCACTGTCCATGTGAAGTTTGCACATTCTCCCCATGGGTCTCACCCCCACAACCCAAAAAGATGTGCAGGGTAGGTGGATTGGCCACGCTAAATTGCCCCTGAATTGGAAGAAACATAATTGGCTACTCTAAAATTTATAAAAAGATACAGAGTAAAACTTATTCTACACTGCCCCATCAAACACTCGCAGGACAGCTACAGCACGGGGTTAGAAAGAGTAAAGCTCCCTCTACACTATCCCCACAAAACACTCCCAGGACAGGTGCAGCACGGGGTTAGAAAGAGTAAAGCTCCCTCTACACTGTCCCCATCAAACACTTCCAGGGCAGGTACAAGACGGGGTTAGACACAGATAAAGCTCCCTCTACACTGTCCCCATCAAGCACTGCCAGGACAGGTACAGCATGGGGTTCGATACAGAGTAAATCACTCTCTGCACCGTCCCCATCAAGCACTCTCAGGACAGGTACAGCACAGTGTTAGATACAGAGTAAAGTTCTGTTATCCAGACTTGTTGATTGCCATAGCCCCAGCCTGAGAGCAGTGCCCTGGACTGCGCCTCTGTACATCTTCCAGTTCTGACATCAAACTTGTTTCTGTGGATTGAGACCAGTTTACAGACTCATACTCACAAGAAACTGGGTTATCATAGAATTTACAGTGCAGGAGGCCATTCGGCCCATCGAGTCTGCATCGGCTCCTGGAAAGAGCACCCTACCCAAGGTTAACACCTCCACCCTATCCCCATAACCCAGTAACCCCACCCAACACTAAGGGCAATTTTGGATACTAAGGGCAATCTATTTTGGCCAATCCACCTAACCTGCACATCTTTGGACTGTGGGAGGAAACCGGAGCACCCGGAGGAAACCCACGCACACACGGGGAGGATGTGCAGACTCCACACAGACAGTGACCAAAGCCGGAATCGAACCTGGGACCCAGGAGCTGTGAAGCGATTGTGCTATCCACAATGCTACCGTGCTGCTGAGTTCTGCAGTCAGTCTGAGGGGGTGATCATGATACCTAGAATCCTAGTGTCTTGCAAGCGTTCCAAGGGGCCATTCAGTCCATCATGCCTGCTGGCTCTTTTAAAGATCTATCTAACTAGTGTCGAAACATGTTCACTTCTCCAAAGCCCTGCAATTATTTCCCTGCAGTATTTATCCAGTCCCTTTTGAAAGTGCCTATTGAATTTGCATCTTTCACCCACTCGGATCGTGCATTCCAGATTAGCATAACGCACTGTGTTACAAACAGTCCCTCTCTTTCTTTCACCAATTGCATTATATCGGTGTCCTCTGGTTACTGACCCTGGAAACAATTTCTCCCTCCACTATTAAAACCTTACATCTCGACTTCCGGTGGCAGCGATGACATAGGAAGCAGCACATTTGGGAGCTCCCGATTCAAACGGACTTTTCGGCTCTTTTTAGAGCCCAAAACGGAATTTTTTCGACGTCTCCCGGTGGGAGAAGGTGTGGTGATCAACTTTCTCCACATTTCATGAGTGGAAAGGGGGAAAAAACAGCAGCAGCTCCTCAGAAAAAACGGGGGAAGGATTCCAAGATGGCGGCCGGCGGAGCACCAGAGGAGTGGAGGCTGTGAGCGCAGGAGCAGCAAGCTGCTCTCCTGCGCTGTTTTTCAGATTTTAAGGCTGAGGTGCTGAGCTCTCTGCAGGAAATGAATAAAAAGCTTTCGGAGATTCAGACGACCCATGGTGCTGCCAATCAGGCGTTGCAGGCGCAGGCCGCTGAACGAGAGGAGGAGGCCGTGGTCCTCGTGAGTAAGGTGGAGGGGCACGAGGCACTCCATAAGAAGTGGCAAGACCGCTTTGAGGAGTATGAGGCGGAAGAATCTGAGGATCTTGGGTCTTGCGGAGGGGCTGGAGGGGTCGGATCTGACAACCTACGTGGCCACGATGCTGAACTCGCTAGTGGGGGCAGGATCTTTCCATCTGCCCCTGGAGCTGGAGGGAGCCCACAGAGTGCTGGCCAGGCAGCCTAAGGAGAATGAACCCCCGCGTGCGGTGCTCGTGAGGTTCCACCGGTTCAGTGATCGGGAGTGTGTGCTGCGCTGGGCCAAGAGGGTGAAGAGCAGCAATTGGGAGAATGGGGTAGTACGGACCTACCAGGATTGGAGTGCGGAGGTGACTAAGCGGCGGTCCGGGTTTAATCGGACGAAGGAGGTGCTCTATAAGAAGAAAATAAAGTTTGGAATGTTGCAGCCTGCGCGCTTGTGGGTAACTTATTCGGACCGGCATAATTATTTTGATTCCCCGGAGGAGGCGTGGGCCTTCGTGCGGACGGAGAAGCTGGACTCGAACTAGGGGTTGGGGGGTCGGTTGTAATGTTTATTGCTGGTTTCTGCTGTTGCTGTGTTTTTTTCTGTACTTTTGTAATTTTGATATGGTTATTTATTGGGGTGTTGTTCTGTTTTTTGTTGGGGGGCAATGTTTGAGTTTTGTATTTTGCGGGGGGGTATTCTGTATAGGGTTGGGGGACGGAGTGGGGCTGGTATTGGGAGCTGTGTCAGAAGGGTGTGGTGGGGCAGTGCGAAAGCGCGGGCTTTCCTCTGGTTTCCCGCATTGCGGGGCTGGGGGGGGGTGGAGATGATGATGGGGGGGGGGGGGGGGGGGGGCTTAACTGGTTCCTCCCCGCACTGGAGCGGTGCCTTGAGGAGTGACAGGATGGGGGATGATCCCACTCTGGGAGGGGTCAGATTTTTGGTGGGAGTTTCAGGGGTCAGCAGAAGTTAGCTGACCCACGGAAGTACAATGGAGGACGGTTCGCGGCTAGGAGGGTTGGGCCGGGGGGACAGAGGTGAGGTGTTGCCGCCGTGGGGACTGGGTCGGGCGGGGGGTGCTGGCCTGGGGCGGGCAGTCGACAGGCTATGGCTAGTCGATGGGGGAGGGGGGCGGGACGCCCTCTGATCCGGTTGGTCACCTGGAATGCGAGAGGACTGAATGGGCTGGTGAAGCGGTCTAGGGTACTTGCTCATCTGAGAGGGCTAAAGGCAGATGTGGCAATGCTTCAGGAGACCCACCTGAAGGTGGCGGACCAGGTCCGTCTGAGGAAGGGGTGGGTGGGGCAGATTTTCCACTCCAGGTTGGATGTGAAGAACCGGGGAGTGGCGATTCTGGTGGGGAAAAATGTGACGTTTGAGGCATCTGAGGTGGTGGCGGATAAGGGGTTAGGTTTGTTATGGTAAGGGGCAGGCTACAGGGAGAGAAGGTGGTACTGGCTAGTGTGTATGCCCCAAATTGGGATGATGCGGGCTTTATGTGGCGTTTGCTGGGACGTGTCCCAGATCTAGAGGCGGGAGGTCTGATTATGGGGGGGGGGGGGGGACGGGACTTCAATACGGTGTTGGATCCTTCACTGGATCGGTCCAGTTCAAGGACGGGTAGGAGGCCGGCGGCGGCCAAGGTGCTGAGGGGGTTTATGGACCAGATGGGAGGGGTGGACCCATGGAGGTTTGTGAGGCCGAGGGCATGGGAGTACTCTTTCTTCTCCCATGTACATAGGGTTTATTCTCGGATAAACTTCTTCGTGGTGAGTAGGGGACTGATTCCGAGAGTGGAGGAGGCCGAATATTTGGCCATTGCAATCTCCGACCACGCTCCGCATTGGATGGAGTTGGAGATGGGGGAGATGCGGGACCAGCGCCCGTTGTGGCGGTTGGATGTGGGGTTGTTGGCGGAGGAGGAGGTGGGCAGGAGGGTCCGGGCAAGTATTGAGAGGTACCTCGAGGTGAATGATACGGGGGAGGTCTGGGTGGGGATGGTCTGGGAAGCCTTGAAGGCAGTGATTCGTGGGGAGCTGATATCCATCTGGGCACACAGGGAGAGGAGCGAGAGGGATAGACTGGTGGGGAAGATGCTGGAGGTAGATAGGAGGTACGCAGAGGCACCAGAGGAGGGATTGTTGGGGGGAGAGGCGCAGCCTACAGGCTAAATTTGATTTGCTGACCACTAGAAAGGCGGAGGCACAGTGGAGGAAGGCACAAGGGGCAGTGTACGAACATGGTGAAAAGGCGAGTAGGATGCAAGCGGGATGCGGCTAGGGAAATTGCTGGAGTGAGAGATAAGAGTAGGAATGTGGTGCGGAAGGGGGTAGAGGTGAATGAGGTCTTCAAGGACTTTTACGGGGAACTGTACTGGTCGGAGCCAACGGTGGAGAGGAGGGGAATGGAGAGGTTTCTCGACGGGCTATCTTTCCCGAAGGTGCAGGAGGAACAGGTGGAGGGGTTGGGGGCGCCGATTGAGCTGGAGGAGCTGGTTAAGGGGATCGGGCAGATGCAGTCAGGGAAGGCGCCGGGGCCGGATGGGTTGCCGGTGGAGTTTTATAAAAAGTTTGTGGACCTAGTGGGCCCCTTGCTGGTGCGGACACTTAATGAGGCGTGGGAAGGGGGGACTTTGCCCCCGACGATGTCGCGGGCGCTGATTTCTTTAATCTTAAAGAGGGACAAGGACCCCCAGCAGTGTGGTTCATACAGGCCCATATCTCTCCTTAATGTGGATGCCAAGGTGCTGGCAAAGATCCTGGCCACCAGGATAGAGGACTGTGTGCTAGGGGTTGTACACGAGGACCAGACAGGTTTTGTTAAGGGAAGGCAGGTGATGACGAATGTGCAGAGGTTGTTGAATGTCATCATGATGCCGGCGATTGAGGGGGAGGCTGAGATAGTGGTGGCGCTGGATGCAGAGAAGGCCTTCGATAGAGTGGAGTGGGGGTACTTGGGGAGGTGTGGATTTTGTGAAGGGTTTATTAGATGGGTGAGGCTGCTATATGAGGCCTCGATGGCGTGTGTGGCCACGAATGGGAGGAGGTCGGAGTACTTCCGGTTTTAACGAGGGACCAGGCAGGGTTGCCCCCTGTCTCCCTTGTTGTTTGCATTGGCAATTGAGCCGTTGGCGATGGCGTTGAGGGATTCAGGGAGGTGGAGGGGTTTGGTGCAGGGTGGGGAGGAACATAGGGTGTCGTTGTGTGCCGATGACCTGCTACTGTATGTGGCGGACCCGGTGGGAGGGTTGCCGGGGGTGATGGAGCTGCTAGCTGAGTTTGGGACCTTTTCAGGCTATAAACTAAATCTAGGCAAGAGTGAGGTGTTTGTGGTGCACCCTGGGGACCAGGAGGAGGGAATTGGTAGGCTCCCGCTTAGGAGGGCAGGGGAGAGTTTTAGGTACCTGGGGGTGCAGGTGGCCAGGGACTGGGGGACGCTTCACAAGCATAATTTCACCAGGCTTGTGGATCAGATGGAGGAGGAGTTCAAGAGGTTGGACATGCTGCCATTATCGTTGGTGGGGAGGGTGCAGTCCGTCAAAATGACGGTGCTTCCGAGGTTCTTGTTCCTCTTTCAGTGCCTGCCCATCTTCATCCCCAGGGCCTTCTTTAGGAGGGTGACTAGCAGTATTTTGAGCTTCGTGTGGGCACATGGGACACTGAGAGTGAAGAGAGTTTTCCTGGAGCGAGGGAGGGATAGAGGCGGGCTGGCGCTGCCCAACCTTTTGGGGTACTATTGGGCGGCCGATGTGTCAATGGTGCGTAAATGGTGATTTTGGGGGGGGGGGAAGAGAAAGGAATGGAGATGCCGTCTTGTAGAGGTACGAGCCTGGGTGCCCTGGTTACGGTGCCGTTGCCGCTCTCTCCTAAGAGGTTTACCACGAGCTCGGTGGTGGCGGCGACCCTAAGAATCTGGGGACAGTGGAGACGGCATAGGGGGGAAACAAGGGGCTCGGTGGAGGCTCCATTAGGTGGAAATCATCGGTTCATCCCGGGGAACACTGATGGGGGATTTAGGGGGTGGCAAAGGGTGGGCATCAGTAAATTGAGGGACCTGTTTATTGGCGGGAGGTTTGCGGGCCTGGGGGAACTGGAAGATAAATTTGGGCTCCCCCAAGGGAACATGTTCAGATATTTGCAGGTAAAGGCGTTTGCTAGGCGACAGGTGGAGGAATTTCCTTTGCTGCCCTCGCTGGAGGGCGATGGACAGAGTGCTTTCGGGGGTGTGGGTCGGAGAGGGGAAGGTGTCTGACATTTATAAGGTAATGCAGGAGGTGGAGGAGTCGTCAGTGGAGGAGCTGAAGGCTAAATGGGAGGGGTAACTAGGGGAGCTGATAGAGGATGGGACCTGGGCGGATGCCTTGGAGAGAGTCAACTCTTCCTCTTCCTGTGCGAGGCTTAATCTCATTCAATTTAAGGTGCTGCATCGGGCCCATATGTCTCGGATGAGTAGGTTCTTTAGGGGTGAGGACAGG
The DNA here is from genome assembly GCF_902713615.1 of Scyliorhinus canicula. Classification (NCBI taxonomy): domain Eukaryota; kingdom Metazoa; phylum Chordata; class Chondrichthyes; order Carcharhiniformes; family Scyliorhinidae; genus Scyliorhinus; species Scyliorhinus canicula. Next base: position 67,434,979 of record NC_052163.1, on the reverse strand, counting down.
TGCACCAGGTGTTCGGGGAGTCCAGCGAATCATGCCCATATGTTCTGGGCATGCCCAGCACTGGAAGAATTCTGGAAGGGGGTGGCAGGGACGGTGTCGAGGGTGGTTGGATCCAGTGTCAAACCAGGGTGGGGACTCGCGATTTTTGGAGTTGCGGCGGAGCCGGGAGTGCAGGAGGCGAAAGAGGCCGGTGTCCTGGCCTTTGCGTCCCTAGTAGCCCGGCGGAGGATCTTGATGCAGTGGAAAGATGCGAGGCCCCCCAAGTGTGGAGACCTGGATCAGTGACATGGCGGGATTTATAAAATTGGAGAGGGTCAAATTTGCCCTGAGAGGGTCAGTACAAGGGTTCTATAAACGGTGGCAGCCTTTTCTGGACTTTCTGGCTCAAAGATAGGTAACTGGGTCAATAGCAGCAGCAACCCGGGGGGGGGGGGGGGGGGGGGGGGGTTAACCGCGTTATTGCGGTTCGTTGTTGTTATATAAATACAACATTTTTCAATAAAATTATTTTTTAAAAAACCTTACATCTCCATTGAATCTCCCTATAACCTTCTCTGCGCGAAGGAGAACAATCCCAGTTTCATCCGCCTCTCCACAGAAGTCTTTCCCCTCTCATACCATTCTTGTAAATCTCCTCTGCACTCGCCAAGTCACTGACGTCTTTCCCAGATCTGAACACAATACTCTGGCTGAGGCCTAACCAGTGACTCACAATGGCTCAACATAACCCGCTTGCTTTTGTACTCCAATTATAAACCCACTTTTGCTTTCTCTAATACTCTTCATGACTTATCCTGACTCCATTAAAGGCCATACACCCCAGGTCTCTCTCCTCCTGTATCCCCTTAGAAATGGTACCATGTAGCTTATATTGCCTTTCCTCAAGGCTAGGATTGAAACCCTGTCTGCAGACGGCACAGTTCTTCCCAACTATTGATGGGACCAGCACCAGACTGATGATTGGTCAGGCTCTGCCAGGTGTAGCCCAGTGCCCGAGTAGGATGTGGGCTCACGCTGCCCTGGTATACTCACCGTTCAATCTTCTGCTGTGACGTCTTGCTGTCCAGTACCAGTCTCTGGTTGTGGAGCTCGAGGTCGCGTGCCGTCACATCCAGCTGCTCATACACCTTGGCATGCTGCTCGTTCATCTGCCGTAGCATCTCCAGCTGTTTGCTGAGGTACTGAGAGACAAGGATACAAAGCAAACTGAACTGAGAACTGGCTTGAGGGGCCGAATGGCCCATGTGTTCTTATGTTGCCGAGAATTCTCCAGTGTGGTCTGATTGTAACCAGGATGAGAAAACCTGACTGATTTCACCTCTCTGACTGACACAGGGGAACTCTGTACCAGTCTGAGTCAGCAGTGGCCAGTGACTGATTTACTGAAACCCCCTTATCCAGTTGTCCTCCTTTATTTTTTATATATTATCACAATATTGCCCACATATGTCTCCTGAGAGAAACTTTGCCTCAGTTAGGTAACACATCCTTCATGCTGGTTGCACTCACACATACAACGTCAATGTTTCTATCTCCAGGAGTCTCGTGACTGTAGAGTCATACTGCAGAGAGAGAGGCCATTCAGCCTGTGCCAGATCTTTGAAAAAGGTATTGAATTGGCGGGAGGTTTGCGGGCCTGGGGGAACGGGAAGATAAATTTGGCCTTCCCCAAGGGAACATGTTCAGATACTTGCAGGTAAAGGCGTTTGCTAGGCGACAGGTAGAGGGATTCCCTTTGCTGCCCTCGCAGGGGACGATGGACAGAGTGCTTTTTGGGGTGTAGGTCGGAGAGGGGAAGGTGTCAGACATCTATAAGGTAATGCAGGAGGTGGAGGAGTCGCCAGTGGAGGAGTTGAAGGCTAAATGGGAGGAGGAACTCGGGGAGCAGATAGAGGACGGGACTTGGGCGGATGCCTTGGAGAGAGTCAACTCTTCCTCCTCATGTGCGAGGCTTAGTCTCATCCAATTTAAGGTGCTGCACCGGGCCCACATGTCCGGGACTAGGATGAGTAGGTTCTTTGGGTGTGAGGATAGGTGCACCAGATGTTCGGGGAGTCCAGTGAACCACACCCATATGTTCTGGGCATCCCCAGCACTGGAAGAATTCTGGAAGGGGGTGGCGGGGACGGTGTCGAGGGTGGTTGGATCCAGGGTCAAACCAGGGTGGGGACTCGCGGTTTTTGGAGTTGCGGTAGAGCCGGGAGTGCAGGAGGCAAAAGAGGCCGGTGTCCTGGCCTTTGCGTCCCTAGTAGCCCGTCGAAGGATTCTGTTACAATGGAAGGATGCAAGGCCCCCAAGTGTGGAGACCTGGATCAGTGACATGGCGGGATTTATAAAACTGGAAAGGGTCAAATTTGCCCTGAGAGGATCAATACAAGGGTTCTATAAACGATGGCAGCCTTTTCTGGACTTCCTGGCGCAATTTGCGTTGTTGTTAAAATGCTTATGATTGTTAATATTATTGCTATTTTTGGTATTTTACTATGGTGCGTTATTGTTGTATAAATTCATAATTTTTCAATAAAAATTATTTTTTAAAAAAGAAAAAGGTATTGAATTCGCCCCACCGTTTACTCATAATTCAGTAAATTATTCCTCTTTAAGTATTTATCCAGTTTCCTTTTTGAATTTGTTTGCATGTCTTTCAGGCAGCACATTCCAGATCACACCAACTCACTGTTTAAAAAAAATCTTTTTCCTTCTGGAACTTCCACCTCTTTGCCTCAAATCTAGTTACTGACCTTCTTGTCAGGTGGATTTGGATTCTCGTATCAAAGTGATTAAAATGCCTCCCAAATCGGAACCTCGATTAAATCTCCACTTTAACCATCTGTATTGCAATGGGAGCATCCCGGGCCTCGCTGTGTCACTGAAGTTCCTCATCTCTGTTTCAATTCGCGGCAGCACGGTGGCCTAGTGGTTAGCACAACCGCCTCACGGCGCTGAGGTCCCAGGTTCGATCCCGGCTCTGGGTCACTGTCCGTGTGGAGTTTGCACATTCTCCCTGTGTCTGCGTGGGCTTCGCCCCCACAACCCAAAGATGTGCAGAGTAGGTGGATTGGCCACGCTAAATTGCCCCTTAATTGGAAAAAATAATTGGCTAATCTAAATTTATTAAAAAAAAATTTTAAAAAAAATCTGTTTCAATTCTAATAAATTAAGTGGGTCGGTGTGGACTCGATGGGCCGAGTGGCCTCCTTCTGCACTGTATGTTTTATGTTCTAAATGTACTCTGCACCCACTCTAAGGCCTGGATGTCCTACCTAAAGTGTGGTGGTGTCTTTAATATGGACACAGGGATTCCACACTGAGTAAAATAAAAAACAAACTTTTATTTACACATAGGATATACACACTATCCGGTCGACCCTTACCGGGTTCCGATTCTGATTGGTGTCTTACTGGCTGACCTTTTATACATCGGTAAATTGAGATACACCACCCCCAGCGGGAGAGCTCATACTCCGCAAGGAGCACGGGGATTGGGCAGCACGGTAGCATAGTGGTTAGCACAGTTGCTTCACATCTCCTGGGTCCCAGGTTTGATTCCCGGCTGGGTCACTGTCTGTGCGGAGTCTGCACGTTCTCCCCGTGTCTGCGTGGGTTTCCTCCGGGTGCTCTGGTTTCCTCCTACTGTCCAAAGATGTGCAGGTTAGGTGGATTGGCCATGCTAAATTGCCCTTGGTGTCCAAAAGATTAAGTGGGGGTTACTGGGTTACAGGGATAGGGTAGATACGTGGGCTTGAGTAGGGTGCTCTTTGTAAGGGCCGGTGCAGACTCGATGGTCCGAATGGCCTCCTTCTGCACTGTAAATTCTATGATTCTATGAAAAGCACTCCCATCCCGTAGGTCCCGTGCGAGATTTACAGTGCCAGAACTGGACACAGTGCTCTGACTGTAATCCAATAAGTGATTTATGGTTTTGCATAATCGAAGTAACTGAAAGTGAGTCAGCCTGTAGTGTGGTGAGATTGTGCAGTCAAAGACAAGTCAGCAATGACATGTTGGAAAGAAAGCCCCTAAAGAGATTTGGGGGAGAGGGAGGGCAGTGAGTCAGCAGGGGAGCAGTTTGAAATTTGCAGTGGCTCCTTCGACACTCGGGAGGAAAAGGGTGTCATGGTGAGCCGCACACGCACATGGGTGCTCAATGATACACAGAAAGATGCATTCCTGCACACAGGCGCGCACACACACAAACGCGCAGAAACTCGCATATGAAAGCACACACAGAAACATGCACAAAGGCGCACACACTAGAAGTGCACACTGATGCACACACACGCACACACGTACAAGAACACAGGTGCACACACAGATACACGCACAGGGGTACACGCATGCAGACACGCATGCAGAGGCGCACACAGATGAATACGTACATACAGATGCATGTACGCACAGATGCACACACATACACGTGAACATACATGCACATTGATGCAAACGCAGAGTAGAAAAGCGTCAGGGTTCATTCACGTTGAGCTAGATCAGGGGTGGGCAAACTTTTCCATGCAAGGGCCACATTCAGAAATTCACAATTTTAAAGGGCCGCATAGTATATTAAGTAAAATAATTACTTCACCCGGTTATGATTCTGGGCGCCTCGTATAGAACATAGAACAGTACAGCACAGAACAGGCCCTTCAGCCCTCGATGTTGTGCCGAGCAGTGATCACCCTACTCAAGTCAATGTATCCACCCTATACCAGTAAGTAACCCAACATTAACCTTAAAATTAAAAAAAAAAAAATTTTTTATGACTTGGTGGGCCGCATAAAGACCTCGGCCCGCGGGCCATAGTTTGCCCACCCCTGAGCTAGATACACTGAATCATGGGTCCACTGCCCCCTGCTGATAAATAAGTGTGTTTCTTCACCATGGTGAAAAGCCCATTAAAAAGTGGTAAAAAAGCAGAACTTGTTTCCACTGGACTGGATGAAGTGTATGGTATAGATTCGTTTCCCTTACATGCATCTACATATCTGTGACAACCATATCTGTGAGAGAAGGGAAGAGAGAATTATTACACAGGATTTAGATGGGAAACGATGGGAGTACAGCATATAGGTTTAGAGGGATTTGGGCCAAATGCAGGCAAATGGGGTTAGCTTAGGTGGGCTTTTTGGTTGGCATGGACCAGTTTGGGCCGATGGGCCATAGATTCTATAAATCTAGAAACAGCAGCAAAGACTGGCTGGATTGCGAGGACTGTGCCTGTCAGGTTTGTTCTTTGTTTGCACTGGAGTGCTGAACTTGTTGCATTTGAGTGCTACAGTGAGAGTTTGGTGACTGAGGGAGTGCTGAGCTTGTTGCATTTGAGTGCTACAGTGAGAGTTTGGTGACTGAGGGAGTGCTGAGCTTGTTGCATTTGAGTGCTACAGTGAGAGTTTGGTGACTGAGGGAGTGCTGAACTTGTTGCATTTGAGTGCTACAGTGAGAGTTTGGTGACTGAGGGAGTTAGGTGAGGAGGGAGTAAGGTGCTCCTTACATTTCATTTCCTACATTTATCAAAGAGCGTGAAGGGAGCCAGGAGTTTAGAGTACAGCTGACTGGAAGCAGAGTCGGAGGGCGGAGGTCCAGTTGGTCCACGGGGCAGCTAATTCTGTAAAGTAAGAGGGGATGGAGGCTAGGGCAGTTGCATGCTCCTCCTGTAGGATGTGGGTGGTGAGGGATACCACTGGTGTCCCCGCTGACTATACCTGCGGGAAGTGCACCCAACTCCAGCTCCTCAGATACCGTGTTAAGGAACAGGAGCTGGAGCTGGATGAACTTTGGATCATCAGGGAGGCAGAGGGGGTTATCGAGAAGAGTTACAGGGAGGTAGTCACACCCAAGGTACTGGACAAGAGTAGCTGGGTTACAGTCAGGGGAAAGAAAACTAACAGGCAGACAATGCAGGGATCCCTCGTGGCCGTTCCCCTTCAAAACAAGTATACCATTTTGGATGCTGTTGGGGGGGATGACCTACCGGGGGAAGGCCCCAGCAGCCAGGTCTCTGGCTCTGGGGCTCAGAAGGGAAGGGGGGAGCATAGAAAAGCAATAGTAATAGGAGATTCAATGGTTAGGGGAATAGATAGGAGATTCTGTGGTCGCGAGCGAGACTCCCGAAAGGTATGTTGCCTCCCGGGTGCCAGGGCTAGGGATGTCTCGGATCATGTCTTCAGGATCCTGAAGTGGGAGGGTGAGCAGCCAGAAGTCGTGGTGCACATTGGTACCAACGACGTAGGTAGGAAAAAGGGTGTGGAGGTAATAAACAAGTTTAGGGAGTTAGGCTGGAAGTTAAAGGCCAGGACAGACAGAGTTGTCATCTCTGGACTTCCGGTGGCGACGATGTACGAGTGAGCCGCACATTTGGTGGGCTCTCACTCCGGCGGGGCTGAACAGCTGATCCCCCGCGATAACGGGACCACGGGGGCGGCAAAAAGGCTGCCGGGAACAGAAGAGGAGAGCGGGCTGCAGCAAATGGAAGTGTGGGAGGCCAGCAGGTGAGGAAGAAGGAGAGAGAGAGAGACAGAGGCAAGGAGGAAGCTGGCCTGAAGGGTAAGATGGCGGACCCACGGACCTTCCTTCCTCCAGGACAAAGGGAAAAAAAAGTTTGGAGTTGCTGAGGAGGGACAGCTTGGACCCACTTCAGATGCCCAGGAGGTAAAATTCAAGGAGCTGGGCGAAGGAAAGCGGCAGCGAAGGCGCTGAGGAGCGGGCTGCGGCACATGGAACAGCGGGATTCCAGAAGGCAGAAGAAGAAGGAGAAAAAGGGACAGAGACAAGGACCTGAAGAAACTTACCTGGGACCTAAGATGGCGGACACACGGACCCCGGACTCAGCAATCCAGCTGGCGCTGGATAACATGCTCCAGGTAATGAAGTCCAGTTTTGAAGCGCTGAAGCGGGACAGCTTGGACCCAATCCAGAAAGCGGTGGATCAGCTGAACCAGAGGCTGGACGCCCAGGATGTTAAAGTTAAGGAGCTGGGAGAGGCGGTGGAGGAGCAGGCGGATGCGCAAACGGTTGCAGCGCTAGAAGTTGACGGCCTGAAAGAGCGGCAGAGAAGACTGCTGGACAGAGTGGAGGAGCTGGAGAATAGAGTCCGCAGGAACAATCTGAGGATGGTCGGCCTCCCGGCGGGGGCGGAGGGAGCTGATGCTGCAGCGTTTGTAGCAGACCTGCTGAAGCCTTTCCGCGACCGCTGGAGCTGGAGGGGGCGCAAAGATTAGGTTCCACAGGTTCGTGGACAAGGAGCGGGTGCTGCAGTGGGCAAAGAGCGCCAGGAGCAGCACGTGGAACAACAGTGTTCTCCGCATTTATCAGGACCTAAGCCAGGAGGTGGCTCGGCGGCGAGCAGCCTTTAAGAATGTCAAGGAGGTGCTGTTCAAGAAGCACGTGAAGTTTGGTCTGCTGTTCCCAGCTCGGCTATGGGTCACGCACCAGGGTCAACACTACTACTTCTCCGAGCCCGAAGAAGCGATGGATTTTGTGAGGGACCTGGGGCTGGTCCCGAAAGGAGGCCCCAAGGACGCGAGTTAGGGCCCGAGGATTTCTGTGGGAAGGAACGCCGAATGTGCCTGGACAGCTGCTCAATGGTTTGCTGGGCCAAGGGGGCCAAGCGGAACATTTGAGACGCTTTCCTTTGTTCATGGACATTTATGTGCTTTTTCTCTTTTTTCTGTGGTTTTTTTTTTCTTTTTTTTTCCTGTTTGGGCTGGTGTGTGCTTTTTGTGCAGCTCGCGGAAGACACTGGAGCCGGCCCTGCCCCAGTGGGTGGGGAGGAGGACGGGGAAACAAGGGGAATGGGACAGGAAGGCGCCGGAGTGTTGAGTCACCGGGCTAGCAGATTGGCTAGTCAAGGAAGTCAGATGGGGGGGGAAGTTACAGCCAGTAGATGGCAGGGGTGGGGGTATCGGGGGATGGGGTTAGGGGAGGGGGGGTTGTTCTGCTGACGGGAGAGGGACTTGAAATAGGCACTGGAAAGGAGGTCGAGGGTGGAGGCAGCCAAAGGGCGGGCCAGGAATGGCGCGACGCACGGGTCAGGGGCCGGCCCGAGAAAGGCTATGGCTGACCGGCGGGGTGGGGGGGGTGGGATGTGCCCCCCGAACAGGCTGATCACCTGGAACGTTAAGGGACTGAATGGGCCGGTTAAGAGGGCGCGGGTGTTCGCGCACTTGCGGGCCCTGAGGGCGGACGTAATTATGTTGCAGGAGACACATCTGAAAGTGTCTGACCAGACCAGGCTAAGGAAGGGCTGGATTAGCCAGGTCTTCCACTCGGACTTGGACTCGAAGTCCAGGGGGGTGGCAATCATGATCAACAAGCGCGTGCAATTTGAGGCAGAGGGCATATCCGCAGACAGTGGGGGCAGATACCTGATGGTACGGGGCAGACTGGAGGGGAGAAGAGTGGTGCTGGTGAATATATATGCCCCGAACTGGGATGACGTGGACTTCATTAAAAGAGTGCTGGGGAAGATCCCGGACTTGGATTCTCGCAGGCTAATAATGGGAGGGGACTTTAACATGGTCCTTGACCCGACTTTGGATCGGTCGTGTCCCAGAACGGGTAGACTCTCAGCAATGGCAAGGGAGCTGAAAGGGTTTATGGAGCAAATGGGGGCAGTGGACCCCTGGAGAGAGGGACAGCCAACAGGAAGGGGCTACTCGTTTTACTCGCACGTCCACAAAGTATATTCCAGGATAGATTTCTTTGTACTAAGCAGGGACTGTAGGGGGGAGGTGAAGAACACGGAATACTCAGCAATTACCATTTCAGACCATGCCCCGCATTGGGTGGACCTGCAGTTCGGGGGAGCGAGCTATCAACGCCCGCAATGGAGGCTAGATGTGGGACTGCTGTCGGAGGAGGGGATCTGCGAGAGGCTTCGGAAATGTATAAAAAATTACCTGCAGGTGAATGACACTGGGGAGGTCTCAGCGGCGACCGTGTGGGAGGCGCTAAAGGCAGTAGTGCGGGGGAGCTGATTTCAATTGGGGCCCACAGAGCCAAGGCAGACCGGGCAGAGATGGATAGATTGGTCAGGGAAATGGGTCGGATAGATGAAGAGCACGCGGAGTCCCCGGGGGAGGTTTTACTCAGGGAGAGGCAGAGGCTACAGGCGGAACTGGGGGCACTATCCACGAGCAGGGCCGTGGAACAGCTTAGGAAGGCGAGGGGAGTGGTGTACGAGTATGGGGAAAAGGCCAGCAGACTGTTAGCGCAGCAACTCAGGAGGAGGGAGGCGGCCAGGGAAATAGGTAGAGTGAGGGACGAGGGGGGCGCAAAGTGGAGGATCCGGCAGAATTGAATAGGGTATTCCGGGACTTCTATCGTAAGCTGTATACTTTGGAGCCGCCGGAAGAACCGGAGGGGATGAAAAGGTTTCTGGACGGGTTAACATTCCCAACAGTTGGGGGGGGGGGGGGGCGAGTGGAAGAGCTGGGGGCCCCGATTAGAGTAGAGGAGGTATTGGGGGGCCTAAAGGCCATGCAGTCGGGGAAGTCCCCGGGGCCGGATGGATACCCAGTAGAGTTTTATAGGAAGTTCTCTGAGCTGGTGGGCCCGGTCTTGGCGAGGGTTTTCAATGAGGCAAGGGACAGAGGGACCCTTCCGTCGACAATGTCACAAGCCACCATATCTCTGATATTGAAGCGGGGTAAAGACCCGGAGGTGTGCGGGTCCTACAGGCCAATCTCCCTGATTAATGTAGACGCCAAGCTCCTGGCAAAGGTACTGGCGGGTAGAATGGAGGACTATGTACCGGAGGTGATTGGGGAGGATCAAACGGGGTTCGTGAAAGGTAGGCAGCTGGCGGCCAATCTGGGGAGATTGCTCAATGTGATAATGATGCCCACGGCGGGTAGAGAGGTGGAGGTAGTGGCAGCGCCGGCTCTAGGGTTGCTGGCGCCCCGGGCAAGCTGAACTTCGGCGCCCTTGGGGCGGGGGGCGTGGCGGGGCCGAGGAGGGGCGGGGCCGAGGAGGGGCGGGGCCGAGGAGGGGCGGGGCCGAGGAGGGGCGGACACGCGGGGGGGGCGGACCCGAGGGCGGGGCGGGGGGGCAGGGCCGAGGAGGGGGGGCGGGGCCGAGGAGGGGGGCGGGGCGGGGTGGCGGGGCCGAGGAGGTGCGGGGCCGAGGGGGGGCGGACACGCGGGGGGGCGGACCCGAGGGCGGGGCGGGGGGGCAGGGCCGAGGAGGGGGGGCGGGGCCGAGGAGGGGGGGGCGGGGCGGGGTGGCGGGGCCGAGGAGGTGCGGGGCCGAGGGGGGGCGGACACGCGGGGGGGACGGACGTGGGCGGACCCGAGGGCGGGGCGGGGGGGGGCGGGGCCGAGGAGGGGCGGGGCCGTGGAGGGGCGGACCCGAGAGGGGGCGGACGCGGCCGGACCCGAGGGCAGGGCGGGGCGGGGGCGGGGCCGAGGGGGGGCGGACACGCGGGGGGCGGACACGGGCGGACCCGAGGGCGGGGCGGGGCGGACGCGGGCGGACCCGAGGGCGGGGCGGGGGGGCGGACCCGAGGGGGGCGGGGGGGGGGGACCGAGCCGGGGGGGGGGGGGGGGGGGGGGGGGGGGGGGGGGGGGGGGGGGACCGAGCCGGGGGGCCGCCCTGGGGGCGGGCGGCCACCGCGCATGCGCTGGTTGGCACCGGCCCAACTGCGCATGCGCGGGACCCGAGTCTCTGGCGCCCCCGAGCACATAGCGCCCCGGGCGACAGCCCGAGTTGCCGGTGCCTTGAGCCGGCCCTGGGTAGTGGTGGCAATGGACGCCGAGAAGGCCTTTGACCGGGTGGAGTGGGACTATCTATGGGAGGTGCTCGGACGGTTTGGGTTCGGGGAGGGATTGGTGGATTGGATCAAGTTATTATATCAGGCCCCGAGGGCCAGCGTCAGGACCAACAGAGAAGTGTCGGAGTACTTTAGGTTGTACCGAGGGACCAGACAGGGCTGCCCACTCTCCCCGCTGCTGTTTGCGCTGGCCATAGAGCCGCTGGCGATTGCGCTGAGAGCCGCAGAGGGTTGGAAGGGGATGGTGAGGGGCGGGGTTGAACACAGGGTTTCTCTTTATGCAGACGACCTGCTCCTATACGTGTCAGACCCAGTGGCCGGGATGGGAACTATACTGGGAATGCTGAGGGAGTTCGGCCAGTTCTCAGGATACAAATTAAATACGGTCAAGAGTGAAATGTTTGTGGTCCAGGCAAGGGGCCAGGAGAACAGATTGAGAGGGCTACCGTTTAGGCTAGTTGAGGAAAATTTCCGGTATTTGGGAATCCAGGTGGCACGAGACTGGGGCAGGCTGCATAAGTTAAATTTGGCCAGGGTGGTGGAGCAAATGAAGGGAGAGTTTCGGAGATGGGATGCACTCCCGCTGTCGCTGGCAGGGAGGGTGCAGACTGTAAAGATGACAATCCTCCCTCGATTTTTGTTTATTTTTCAGTGCCTCCCGATCTTTATCCCACAGTCCTTCTTCAAAAGAGTTAACGGGCTGATCATGAGCTTTGTCTGGGCGGGAAAGTCTCCGCGGGTGAAGAAGGCGATGTTGGAGAGGAACCACAGCGAGGGAGGGCTGGCTTTGCCGAGTCTGGTCAATTATTACTGGGCGGCCAACATCGCTATGATAAGGAAGTGGATGGTGGGTACGGGGTCTATTTGGGAGCGGGTGGAGGCGGCTTCGTGCAGGGGCTCCAGTTTGTAAGCCCTGGTCACGGCTCCTCTACCGCTGCCGCCGGCCAAGTACACCACCAGCCCGGTAGTGGTGACGACCCTGCGGATATGGGGCCAGTGGAGGAGGCATGTGGGGGAGATGGGGGCGTCTGTCTGGGCGCCAATCTGCGACAACCATCGGTTTGCCCCCGGCAGTATGGATGGGGGGTTCCGAGTATGGCGGCGAGCAGGGGCGGGAAGGGTGGGTGATATGTTCCTGGAAGGGAGCTTCGCGAGTTTGAGGAGCTTGGAGGAGAAATTTGGGTTGGTAAGGGGAAATGATTTTAGATACTTACAGTTGCGGGACTTTGTTCGTAGACAGGTCCCATCTTTCCCGCGCCTCCCGCCAATGGGGATCCTCGACAGAATAGTCTCTAGGAGGGAAGAAGGGGAGGGCAGAGTCTCGGGTATATATAAGGTGCTCATGAGGGAGGAAGGGTCCCAGACAGAGGAACTGAAACTTAAATGGGAGGAGGAGATAGGCGGGGAAATGGAGGATGGGCTGTGGGCAGAGGCCCTGAGTAGGGTAAACTCGACCGCGACATGTGCTAGGCTCGGGCTGATCCAATTTAAGGTCGTTCACCGGGCCCATATGACGGTGGCTCGGATGAGCAAATTTTTCGGGATAGAGGACAAATGCGCTAGGTGCGCGGGAGGACCCGCGAACCATGTTCACATGTTTTGGGCATGCCCTGAGCTGAGGGGGTACTGGGAGGGATTTGCGGGGGTCATGCCCCAGGTGCTAAAAACAAGGGTGGTGATGAGTCCAGGGGTGGCAATTTTTGGGGTTTCGGAAGACCCGGGCGTCCAGGGGGAGAAAGAGGCCGATGTGCTGGCCTTTGCTTCCCTGATAGCCCGGCAACGAATATTATTGGCGTGGAGGGACTCAAAGCCCCCGAAGACTGAGTGGTGGCTTGCGGACATGTCGAGTTTCCTGGGGATGGAAAAAATTAAGTTCGCCTTGAGGGGATCTGTGCAGGGGTTCACCCGGAGGTGGCAACCATTTATTGACTTCTTTGCGGGAGAGTGAGCGTCAGCAGGGGGGTGGGGGGAGGGGGGGGGGGGGGGGGTAGAGTAGAGTAGGAGGGAAAATATGGCGGGTAGTACCGGTGGGAGGGGAGCGGGCTTGTGCAATATGTTACGGTGGAAGTATTGAAAGTACGTGGATGTTTGCACATTTTTGCCTTTTTTGCTTCCTTTCTGATGATGTCTGTAACTGTTTATAAAGCCAAAAACTACCTCAATAAAATTGTTTATTGAAAAAAAAGAGTTGTCATCTCTGGTTTGTTGCCGGTGCCACGTGATAGCGAGGCTAGGAAAAGGGAGAGAGTGCAGTTGAACACGTGGCTGCAGGAATGGTGTAGGAGGGGGGGGCTTCAGGTTTTTGGATAATTGGAGCGCATTCTGGGGAAGGTGGGACCTGTACAAGCAGGACGGGTTGCATCTGAACCAGAGGGGCACCAATATCCTGGGGGGGGGAGGTTTTCTAGTACTCTTCGGGAGGGTTTAAACTAATTTGGCAGGGGAATGGGAACCGGATTTGTAGTCCAGCAACTAAGGAAGCCGATATTCAGGACGCCAAAGCACGTAGTGATGCAGTGGGGAAGGTAACACTGACAAAGGAGAGTACTTGCAGGCAAGGAGATGGGTTGAAGTGTGTATACTTTAATGCAAGAAGCATCAGGAATAAGGTGGGTGAACTTAAGGCATGGATCGGTACTTGGGACTACGATGTGGTGGCCATCACGGAAACTTGGATAGAAGAGGGGCAGAAATGGTTGTTGGAGGTCCCTGGTTATAGATGTTTCAACAAGATTAGGGAGGATGGTAAAAGAGGTGGGGGGGGGGTGGTATTGTTAATTAGAGATAGTATAACAGCTGCAGAAAGGCAGTTCAAGGGGGATCTGCCTACTGAGGTAATATGGGTTGAAGTCAGAAATAGGAAAGGAGCAGTCACCTTGTTGGGAGTTTTCTATAGGGCCCCCAATAGTAGCAGAGATGTGGAGGAACAGATTGGGAAACAGATTTTGGAAAGGTGCAGAAGTCACAGGGTAGTAGTCATGGGTGATTTCAACTTCCCAAACATTGAGTGGAAACTCTTTAGATCAAATAGTTTGGATGGGTAGTGTTTGTGCAGTGTGTCCAGGAAGCTTTTCTAACACAGTATGTAGATTGTCCGACCAGAGGGGAGGCCATATTGGAATTAGTACTTGGGAATGAACCAGGGCAGGTGATAGATTTGTTAGTGAGGGAGCATTTTGGAGGTAGTGACCACAATTCTGTGACTTTCACTTTAGTTATGGAGAGGGATAGGTGCGTGCAACAGGGCAAGGTTTATAATTGGGGGAAGGGTAAATACAATGCTGTCAGACAAGAATTGAAGTGCAGAAGTTGGGAACATAGGCTGTCAGGGAAGGACACAAGTGAAATGTGGAACTTGTTCAAGGAACAGGTACTGCGTGTCTTTGATATGTATGTCCCTGTCAGGCAGGGAAGAGATGGTCGAGTGAGGGAACCATGGTTGACAAGAGAGGTTGAATGTCTTGTTACGAGGAAGAAGGAGACTTATGTAAGGCTGAAGAAACAAGGTTCAGACAGGGCGCTGGAGGGATACAAGATAGCCAGGAGGGAACTGAAGGAAGGGATCAGGAGAGCTAAGAGAGGGTATGAAAAATCTTTGGCAGGTAGGATCAAGGAAAACCCCAAGGCCTTTTACACATATGTGAGAAATATGAGAATGACTAGAGCGAGGGTAGGTCCGATCATGGACAGTAGCGAGAGATTGTGTATTGAGTCTGAAGAGATAGGAGAGGTCTTGAACAAGTATTTTTCTTCAGTATTTACAAACAAGAGGGGCCATATTGTTGGAGAGGACAGTGTGAAACAGACTGGTAAGCTTGAGGAGATACTTGTTAGGAAGGAAGATGTGTTGGGCGTTTTGAAAAACTTGAGGATAGACAAGTCCCCTGGGCCTGACGGGATATATCCAAGGATTCTATGGGAAGCAAGAAATGAAATTGCAGAGCCATTGGCAATGATCTTTTCGTCCTCGCTGTCAACAGCGGTGGTACCAGAGGATTGGAGAGTGGCGAATGTCATGCCCCTGTTCAAAAAGGGAATAGGGATAACCCTGGGAATTACAGGCCAGTTAGTCTTACTTCGGTGGTAGGCAAAGTAATGGAAAGGGTACTGAGGGATAGGATTTCTGAGCATCTGGAAAGACACTGCTTGATTAGGGATAGTCAGCACGGATTTGTGAGGGGTAGGTCTTGCCTTATAAGTCTTATTGACTTCTTTGAGGAGGTGACCAAGCATGTGGGTGAAGGTAAAGCAGTGGATGTAGTGTACATGGATTTTAGTAAGGCATTTGATAAGGTTCCCCATGGTAGGCTTATGCAGAAAGTAAGGAGGCATGGGATAGTGGGAAATTTGGCCAGTTGGATAACAAACTGGCTAACCGATAGAAGACAGAGAGTAGTGGTGGATGGCAAATATTCAGCCTGGAGCCCAGTTATCAGTGGCGTACCGCAGGGATCAGTTCTGGGTCCTCTGCTGTTTGTGATTTTCATTAACGACTTGGATGAGGATGTTGAAGGGTGGGTCAGTAAATTTGCAGATGATACGAAGATTGGTGGAGTTGTGGATAGTGAGGAAGGCTGTTGTCGGCTTCAAAGAGACATAGATAGAATGCAGAGCTGGGCTGAGAAGTGGCAGATGGAGTTTAACCCTGACAAGTGTGAGGTTGTCCATTTTGGAAGGACAAATATGAATGCGGAATACAGGGTTAATGGTAGGGTTCTTGGCAATGTGGAGGAGCAGAGGTCTATGTTCATAGATCTTTGAAAGTTGCCACTCAAGTGGATAGAGCTGTGAAGAAGGCCTATGGTGTGCTAGCGTTCATTAGCAGAGGGATTGAATTTAAGAGCCGTGAGGTGATGATGCAGCTGTACAAAACCTTGGTCAGGCCACATTTGGAGTACTGTGTGCAGTTCTGGTCGCCTCATTTTAGGAAGGATGTGGAAGCTTTGGAAAAGGTACAGAGGAGATTTACCAGGATGTTGCCTGGAATGGAGAGTAGGTCAAAAGAGGAAAGGTTGAGGGTTCTAGGCCTTTTCTCATTAGAACGGAGAAGGATGAGGGGCGACTTGATAGAGGTTTATAAGATGATCAGGGGAATAGATAGAGTAGACAGTCAGAAACTTTTTCCCCGGGTGGAACACACCATTACAAGGGGACATAAATTTAAGATAAATGGTGGAAGATATAGAGGGGATGTCAGAGGTAGGTTCTTTACCCAGAGAGTAGTGGGGGCATGGAATGCACTGCCTGTGGAAGTAGTTGAGTCGGAAACGTTAGGGACCTTCAAGCGGCTATTGGATAGGTACATGGATTAAGGGTAGAATAATGGAGTGTAGATTAACTTCTTCTTAAGGGCAGCACGGTAGCATTGTGGATAGCACAATTGCTTCACAACTCCAGGGTCCCAAGTTCGATTTCGACTTGGGTCACTGGCTGTGTGGAGTCTGCACATCCTCCCCGTGTGTGCGTGGGTTTCCTCCGGGTGCTCCGGTTTCCTCCCACAGTCCAAAGATGTGCAGGTTGGGTGGATTGGCCATGAAAAATTGCCCTTAGTGTCCAAAATTCTATGATTAACCTAGGACAAAAGTTCGGCACAACATCGTGGGCCGAAGGGCCTGCCCTGTGCTGTATTTCTCTATCTCTATCTCTAATCACTGTGTTGGTTCATTCATTGTGAACCAGCTCCGATGGAAACAGGACCCATTCCCGAGTGAGAGGATGGGGAATGCTGAGCATCTCAACCTCTTGCTTATTCAGAATGTTTTGTGAGGGCCATGAAGAATCCAGTATGAGTTTAATAGAGTCAGACAGAAAGTAACTTTATTTACAAGAATATGTACATAGGGCCAGTAGTTCACCACTGCTTCCCTCTCTAGCTAATACCTCACTGGCCAGCTCTATTTATACAGCTGTGCTGCCAATGATCGCCCCACCCCCACTCCTTGGTGGAGTTTATATTCCCTGAGTGACTCGGAGGGAGGAAAATGAGGGGGGGGGGGGGGGGGGGGGGGGGAAAGAGAGGGGGAAGTGAGGGAGAGAGAGAGAGAGCTGTTGTTGAGAAAACGCCTACAGAGTGATTCTGATGACAGAATATCATTACTTAAACTGTGAGACAGATCCTTGATTTGTTGTTAACAATGGAGCCACAGGACCTGTAGGGGCCAGGATTCTGGTGGCACAATGCAAGGAGACAGCAGTTGGCATGGAGCCGCTTTGTGAAACATTCCCTCTGCCTCTCACACTCTCCGTGCTCCAACATCATCAAATACTCTCTCTGCTAAAAGCACAAACTCCAACAGAACACCAGCTATGCCTCCAAACTCACAATTTGTTCACTCCTCTGGTTTCCAAGTTATATTTCATTTCAATGAAGGGAGGTACAAACATGGAGTGAGGAAGGCAGAAAGCTGAGTGTCTATAGCGCTGATTGATTCCTGCATGGTAGCAATGAGCAGGTGTGGCAGGACTGGGCACCCTGAAGAAAATTTCAGCAGTTGGGCTTTTAATTCCCTTCAGGTTAAAAAAAAAGTTTAACTTGCTGGAAGTGTGTGCTGTTAACACTGTGGTGAGGTCATCAGGGTCATGGAATCGCGACAGTGCAGACGCAGGCCATTCAGCCCATTGAGTCTGCACCAACCCTGTGAAAGAGCACTCCACACAAACCCACTTCACAACCGATCCCAATAACCCCTTAACTTAACCTACACATCGCTGGACACTAAGGGGCAATTTAACAGAGCCAATCCACCTAACCTGCACGTCTTTGGACTGTGAGAGGAAACCAGAGCACCCGGAGAAAACCCACACAGACACGGGGAGAACGCGCAAACTCCACACAGTAACCCTAGGCTGGAAGTGAACCTGGGTCCCTGGTGCTGTAAGGCAGCAGTGCTCACCCAAATTTAATGAATAACACAATAGTTTATCTCCTTAACTACCAAGATTTAATGGCAGTGACCGAGACTGAGATGCTGTTTGTGCCAAACAGTAATTTCTGGAGATTTTAACATGAAATGAAAATCGCTTATTGTCACGAGTAGGCTTCAATGAAGTTACTGTGAAAAGCCCCTAGTCGCCACATTCCGGTGCCTGTTCGGGGAGGCTGGTACGGGAATCGAACCGTGCTGCTGGCCTGCTTGGTCTGCTTTAAAAGCCAACGATTTAGCTGAGTGAGCTAAACCAGCCCCTTTTAACGTGTTTCGTAATCTCTGAACCTGATGGCCAATTTGTGCATTAGTAATGCCACGCACCATTACCATGCTGTTAAAGATCCTAAAGAAACAGTGTCCACACCTTTCCAGCAAGATCCAACCCATTACATGCAGTGGAACAGCAGGCAGCAGCTACTGTTTTACCAAGAGTGCTCCAGCTTTAACATGTTGCCCAACACTCCAAGACAGGTACAGCATGGGGTTAGAACATAGAACATAGAACAGTACAGCACAGAACAGGCCCTTCGGCCCTCAATGTTGTGCCGAGCCATGATCACCCTACTCAAACCCACGTATCCACCCTATACCCGCAACCCAACAACCCCCCCTTAACCTTACTTTTATTAGGACACTACGGGCAATTTAGCATGGCCAATCCACCTAACCCGCACATCTTTGGACTGTGGGAGGAAACCGGAGCACCCGGAGGAAACCCACGCACACAGGGGGAGGACGTGCAGACTCCACACAGACAGTGACCCAGCCGGGAATTGAACCTGGGACCCTGGAGCTGTGAAGCATTTATGCTAACCACCATGCTACCCTGCTGCCCCTAGATACAGAGTAAAGCTCCCTCTGCACTGTCCTCATCAAACACTCCCAGGACAGGTACAGCACGTGGTTAGATACAGAGTAAAGCTCCCTCTGCACTGTCCCCATCAAACACTCCCAGGACAGGTACAGCACAGGGTTAGATACAGAGTAAAGCTCCCTCTATTCTGTCCTCATCAAACACTACCAGGACAGGTACAACATGGGGTTAGATACAGAGTAAAGTTCCCTCTACTCTGTCCTCATCAAACACTCCCAGGACAGGTACAGCACAGGGTTAGATACAGAGTAAAGCTCCCTCTATACTGTCCCCATCAAACATTCCCAGGACTGGTACAGCTAGGGGTTAAATATAGAATAAAGCTCACTCTACAGAATAAAGTTCCATCTACACTGTCCCCATCACGCATTCCCAGGACAGGTACAGCACAAGGTTCGGTACCAAGTAAAGCGTCCCCCAACACTGTCCCCATCAAACACTCCCAGGACAGGTACAATATGGGGTTTGATACAGATTAAAGCTCCCTCCCTAAAAGGGGTCACGAAAGATCATTGGCAAACAGAATTATCGAAAATCCCAAGGATTTTTACACAAATACAATAAGTAAGAGGGTAGTTAGGGAAAGGGTTGGCCCACATACGGTCAGGAGAGGGAATCAATGCTTGCAACCAGAGGAAATGGGTGAATGATAACTTTGCGTCAGTATTCACCAAAGAGAAGGAGTTGGTGGATGATAACTCTGGGAAAGGGTGTGTCGATAGCCTGAGTCACATTGAGATCAAAAAATAAGAGGTTTTGGGTGTTTTGAAAAACATTAAGGGAGATAAGTCCCCGGGGCCTACCCCAGAATACTGAAGGAGGCAAGGGAGGAAATTGCTGGGGCCTTGACAGAAATCTTTGTACCTCACTGGCTACTAGTGAGGTTCCAGAGGACTGGAGAATAGTAATGTTGTTCCTTTGTTTAATAAGGGTAGCAAGGATAACCCAGGAAATTACAGGCCAGTGAGCCTTACGTCAATGGTAGGGAAATATATTGGAGAGGATTCTTTGAGACAGGATTTACTCCCATTTGGAAGCAAATAGACGTAATTAGCGAGAGACAGTGTGGTTTTGTGAAGGGAGGTCGTGTCTCACTAACTTGATCGAGTTTTTCAAGGAAGTGACGAAGATGATTGATGAAGGTAGGACAGTGGATGTTATCTACATGGACTTCAGTAAGGCCTTTTACAAGGTCCCTCATGGCAAACTGGCACTGAAGGTGAAGTCTCACAGGATCAAAGGTGAGCTGACAAGATGGATACAGAACTAGCTCGGTCACAGAAGTCAGAAGGTAGCAGTGACAGGGCACTTTTCTGAATGGAGGGTTTTCCTCAGGAATCAGTGCTGGGACCTTTGCTGTTTGTAATATATATAAATGGTTTGGAGGAAAATGTAACTGGTCTGTCAGTAAGTTTGCGAACGACCCAAAGGTTGGTAGAATTGCGGATAGCGACGAGGGCTGTCAGAGATACAACAGGATATAGATTGGCTGGAGACTTGGCGGAGAAGTGGCAAACCATGATGCAGTTGTATAGAACCTTAGTTGGGCCATACTTGGAATATAGTTCAATTCTGGTCGCCACACTACCAGAAGAATGTGGAGACCTTGGAGAGGGTATGGAAGAGGATTATCAGGATGTTGCCTGGTATGGAGGGCATTAGCTATGAGGAGAGGTTGAATAAACTCGGTTTGTTCTCACTGGAACGAAGGAGGTTGAGGGGGCGACCTGATAGAAGTCTACAAAATTAGGCAGAGTGGATAGTCCGAAGCTATTTCCAAGGGTTGAAGAGACAATTACTAGGTTTAAGGTGCGAGGGGCAGAATTTAGAGGAGATGTGCAAGGCAAGTATTTTTTTTTTTTACACAGAGGGCAGTGGGTGCCTGGTGGTGGTGGAAGCAGGTATAATACTGACACTTAAGGGGCGTCTTGACAAATACATAAATAGGCTGGGAATAGAGGGATACGGATCCCGGAAGTATAAAAGGTTTTAGGTTACCCAGGCAGCATGGCCGATGCAGGCTTGGAGGGTCTGTCCTGTGCTGTACGTTTCTTTGTTCTTTGTACACTGTTCTCATCAAAAAATCCCAGGACAGGTAGAGTACAGGGTTAGATACAGAATAAAGCTCCCTCTACACTGTCCTAATCAAACATTCCCAGGACAGGTAGAGCATGGGATTAGATACAGAGTAAAGCTCCCTCTACACTGTCCCAATCAAACATTCCCAGGACAGGTAGAGCATGGGATTAGATACAGAGTAAAGCTCCCTCTACACTGTCCCAATCAAACATTCCCAGGACAGGTAGAGCATGGGGTTAGATACAGAGTAAAGCTCCCTCTACACTGTCCTAATCAAACATTCCAAGGACAGGTAGAGCATGGGGTTAGATACAGAGTAAAGCTCCCTCTACACTGTCCCAATGAAACATTCCCAGGACAGGTAGAGCACAGGTTGGATACAGAGTAAAGCAGGTGCATGGAAACCCTTATCACCTCCAAGTTGCACATCATGCTAAATTGAACCTATATCATTGGTCCTTCATCGAGGCTGGATAAAGATCCTGCAGCTTCCTCTGTACAATCATCTTCACCACATGGGTTGCTGCAGTTCTAGATTTGCTTGGCTTAGACACACTTAAAATGTGCAGATGACACAAAACCGGGAAGGATTGTGAAGTATGAGGAGGATAGTGATAAACGTTAAGAGGACATTGCTGGTGGAATGGGCAGAGACATGGCAGAGTTCATGCAGAGAATGTGAAATGATACATTTAAATGGGTGTAGGAGCAGAGCAACCTGGAGGCAAATGTCATTGGCTGGTAACGCAGGTTGAGAAAGTGGTGAATAAGTCACACACGATTGTGTGATTTATAAACAGAGGCAGAGAGTACTTGGTCAGGGAGAAATAGCTTCCGTCTGTGGGAGGACTGAGAACCCAGAAAATACCAATTCAAGCTGATTGCAAAAGAAGCAATGATGACATATGGAAACACTTTACTTTTACATCGCAAGCGGTTAGGATCCGGAGGATGTTGCTCAGGAATGTGGGGGAGGCAACTTCAATCAAGGCTTTCAAAAGGAGATTGGAGAATTATCTGGAGAAAAATTTGTCAGGTTACGGGGAAAGACAAGTGGAGTGGGATTGAATGGCTCTTCTCGAGATCCAGCACAAACACGATGGGTTGAATGGTCTCCTTCTATCCTATAATTATTTTGATTCTAGGTAGCTCACCTGTACTTTCTCTGGAGCAACAAGGACAAATGCTGACTTTGTCAGCAACACCCACATCCCCAGAATGAATTAAAACAAGGATAGATTTGCAAAATTATGTGAAATATTAATACATAGTACAGATGATGGAGATAACCAGGGTTTGTCCTCCATCTGGGACTGGCCTGCAGTCTCCAGGAATCAAAGATCAATCACCAGGACACTGCAGTGTGCGACCCTGCAGAAAGAAGGCATCAGGACATTAAAAAAGATTGTTTTTAAAAATCTTTTTGCGTCATGGGTGGGTGGGGGGGGGGGGGTGGAGCTGGAGGAGGGGCTGAGTTGAGCTTCAGTTGGTCATGGGGATGGGGAGGGGAGAGTGAATGGGGGAGAATTGGCCGGGGTTGAATTGATCCCCAGTTGGACAAGAGTCAGGGAGTCTGTCAGGCTGGAGGAAGGAGTGGCTGAAGACAGTTGCAGGAAGTCAACCTTTGGAACCCTGGTCTTTATCATCTCCATTAATGATTGTTGGACACAGACACGATGGAAAAGTGACAAGATTAAGATAGAGGGGTAGTAAAGATAAAAAAAGATTATTTCAATTGGTTATCCACCCTGCCAGACAGGCGACACGTGGAAAGCACACCATGTCAGCAGGGAAATGTAAACAAACAATAAGTGCTTTTCTCTCAGTCCACTTCAGACTAGAGTAAACAATACATGGACAAAAATAGACCGGCGGACTGGAAAGTCCAACAATCAGATATTAAGCATGTCGACACTTTACAATGTACGTGCGAGAGCAGATTTAGAATACTGTACTCTCTGTTCCCCACAACAGGTGTGAGTGTGCAGGGAAAGGATGCAGAGGATGAGCGACAGGAAAGAATTGAGAGACTGAAAATTCACATTCTGAAGTGGAGCCATTAAGTATTAAAGAGGATGCACAGGAAGGTCTATAATTGCTGGGGAAGAAGGGGCTCACATTTAAGCTCTGTCTTTCTTTCTCTTGTTTTATCTGCAAGTTACCTAAAGGGGACGACAGGGAAGGCAGTGCAATGTTCCTCCTGCGGAATAGAACAAAGAACAAAGAAAAGTACAGCACAGGAACAGGCCCTTCGGCCCTCCAAGCCCGTGACAACCATGCTGCCCGTCTAAACTAAAATCTTCTACACTTCCAGGGTCCGTATCCCTCTATTCCCATCCTATTCACGTATTTGTCAAGATGCCCCTTAAATGTCACTATCGTCCCTGCTTACACCACCTCCTTCGGCAACAAGTTCCACGGCACCCACTACCCTCTGTGTAAAAAACTTGCCTCGTACATCTCCTCTAAACCTTGCCCCTCACATCTTAAACCTATGCCCCCTAGTAATTGACCCCTCTACCTTGGGGAAAAGCCTCTGACTATCCACTCTGTCTATGTCCCTCATAATTTTGTAGACCTTTATCAGGTCGCCCCTCAACCTCCGTCGTTCCAGTGAGAACAAACCGAGTTTATTCAACCGTTGCTCATTGCTAATGCCCTCCATACCATGCAACATCCTGCTAAATCGCTTCTGCCCTCTTTACCCTCTCTAAAGCCTCCACATCCTTCTGGTAGTGTGGCGACTAGAATTGAACACTATACTCCAAGTGTGTTTGAGGTAAGGGACACTGTCAGTGTCCCTACTGATTTCACCTGTGGGAAGTGCACCCATCTCCAGCTCCTCAAAAACCACGTTAGAGAACTGGAGCTGGAGCTGGATGAACTTCAGATCATTCGGGAGGCAGAGGTGGTCATATATAGAAGCTTCAGGAATGTAGTTACTCCGAAGAATGAAGATAGATGGGTGACGGTGAGGGAGGCTGTGAGGAAGCAGTCAGTACAGGGATCCCATGTGGTCGTTGCCCTTAGTAACAAGTATACCGCTTTGGATACTGGTGTGGGGGGGGCGGGGGGGGGGGGGGGGGGACTTACCAGGGGTAAGCCATGGGGTACAGGTCTTTGGCACAGAGTCTGTTCCTTTGCTCAGAAGGGAATTCGGGAGCGGAGTACAGCATTAGCCATTGGGGACTCCATAGTTAGTGGGACAGATAGGAGATTCTGTGAGAATGAGAGAGACTCGTGGTTGGTGTGGTGCCTCCCAGGTGCCAGGGTCCGTGATGTCTCGGATCGTGTTTTCGGGATCCTTAAGGGGGAGGGGGAGCAGCCCGAAGTTGTTGTCCACATAGGCACCAACGACATAGGTAGGAAAAGGGATGGGGATGTAAGGCAGGAATTCAGGGAGCTAGGGTAGAAACTTAGAGCTAGAACAAACAGAGTTATTATCTCTGGGTTGTTACCCGTGCCACTGCTAACGAGACGAGGAATAGGGAGAGAGCTACAGGCTACAGGGATGGTGACGAGGGAGGGATTCAGATACCTGGATAATTGGGACTCATTCTGGGGTAGGTGGGACCTCTGCAAATGGGATGGTCTACACCTGAACCAGAGGAGTACCAATATCCTGGGGGGCTGGGGGGGGGGGGGGGGGGGGGGGGGGGGGGGATTTGCAAATGCTCTTCGGGAGGGTTTAAACTAATTGAGCAGGGGCATGGGAACCTGAATTGTAGCTCCAGTGTATAGGAGGTTGAGAGTAGTGAGGTCATGAGCAAGGTTTCAAGGTTGCAGGAGTGTACCGGCAGGCAAGAAGGTGGTTCAAAGTGTGTCTACTTCAACCCCAGGAGCATCCGGAATAAAGTGGGTAAACATGCAGCATGGGTTAGTACTTGGAACTTCGATGTTGTGGCCATTTCGGAGACATGGACAGATAGAAAGTTGGCAAGGGATTCTCCTGGGGTCCTCTCAGCGGTATTAAACCGGTAACGTTGGACTATCGTGGACGGGGTTGGGTTAAAATATTGCCCCACTAAGTTCAGAAGTTCATCAAATGTTTTGGTGTCCGGCGCAGCTGGGTATGTAAGGCTCCTAATCACCCCAAACGCATGCGGGGTGCAGGCGGTGAGCACTATGACCACCTGCCGCTCGCCTTCGGTGATCGCACACACACGCACGCACGCACGCACGTGGTTGTCTGACCCCTCTGTCTCTGTCTCTCTCTCCTCCCAACCCCACCCCCACTCCATCATCCCTTGCCCCACCGTCCTGGAACGCTGAAGCTAACTACAGGTCATTTCGGCTGGGATCAGATCAGATCCATTAACTCATCACAGATCTCAGATGAATCACAGCAACTGGTCTCAATGGCCAATGTCTTGCTGCACCGTGAATGGAATTTACCTCTATCTCCTGGACCTGCTCCTGATTGGTTGCGTACATCTGCTGTAGCGAGTCTTCCAGTTCTTTATTGCGTTCGAGAAGTGTTTTCCCTAACTCTGCTGCTAAGTGCAGATCTACAAGAAACACAATATAGTTACAAGCACAAAGAAAGAAAAACTTGCATTTATATAGTACCTTTCACAACCGCAAGGTCCAGTGATACATTCAATACATTCAAGTACGGGATGGCACGGTGGCGCAGTGGTTAGCATTGCTGCCTCACGGCACCAAGGCCTCGGGTTCGATCCCGACTCCGAGTCACTGTTATCCCCGTGTCTACGTGGGTGTCACTCCCACAACCTAAAGGTGTGCAAGGTAGGTGGAATGGTCATGCTAAATTGCCCCTTAATTGGAGGAAGAAAATTGGGCACTTTAAATTATTTTAAAAAGTACATTCAAGAATTTTGATGCATGGCCATTGTTCTAATACAGTAAACACAGTAGCCAATTAGCATCACAGATTGCAATATGACCTGATAATCCATTTTAATGATGTTGGTTGAGAGATTAATACTGACCAGGACTCCAAGAAGATCTCCCACTCCCCACAGTCCTTTAAATAGTGCTATGGGATGTTTACATGCACCTGAGAGGCAGGAGATTTTGCTTCCTTTTAATTTTTTACAAGTGGCACAGCATTCTCTCCTCTATCATGGGTCTTTGGACTGGGGCTTGAATCCACGATCTACTGACCCGGAGGTGAAAATGTTCGTTTTAAGGAAAGGATTAATTCCTTTTGCCCTGTCACAATGTTCAGTGGGAATTAAAAGTGGCTGGACAGAGAATTCAAATTGCTACATATTGTGCGACACAGGTTCCCATGTCCTAACCCCGCAGATATTTCAGCTGTTCTCTCCGGGGTTAACTTTTCAAAGGACACACCGACAACAAGGTTTGTGATACTTCACCCAACAGGAACATTGGGTTCCCCCTGTCTCCAGTCGAATAAATTGACAACTCTTGCTAAAACTGAAATTCATTCTGTGAAAAACAAGGTGAAGTAATCCTTTGAAAAGGTACAAATTCACACGAGAGAGAGAAAGAGAGAAATGTATAAAGAGCGGCGTTAGAACAGAATCTGCCAAGGCTTGGTACGTGAGCTTGAGAACTATAATGTGGAGATCCCGGCGTTGGACTGGGGTGAGCACAGTAAGAAGTCTTACAACACCAGGTTAAAGTCCAACATGTTTGTTTCAAACACTAGCTTTCGAAGCACTGCTCCTTCATTCATCTGAGGAAGGAGCAGTGCTCCTAAAGCTAGTGTTTGAAACAAACATGTTGGACTTTAACCTGGTGTCGTAAGATTTCTTATCGAGAACTATAGGGTGTGAATTCTCCAGCGTATGTAGAGAGTTATTTTTCATTATAGATATTATTGTTGCCAATTTCCTTTTAAATCAATAAATACCATTAAATTCATTTGTAGAGGAATTACTTATCAATTTGTAAATACGCACAACCATCCCTCAGATACTCTGAGTACTGTTAAACAAAGTACTTACTTAAATTGGGGAATTTGAACCATGTTCATATGCTTTGGTCCTGTCCAAAGCTGGAGGATTACTGGAAGGAGGTTTTTAGGGTAATCTCTAAAGTGGTGCACGTGAAACTGCACCCGGGCCCTCGGGAGGCCATTTCGGGGTGTCGGACCAGCTGGGGTTGGAAACGGGCATGGAGGCAGATGTTGATCGCCCATAGGCGGATCCTATTAGGGTGGAGATTAGCCTCTCCACCCTGTGACCCGGCGTGGAGGGGGGACCTGCTGGAATTCTTGATGCTTGAAAAGATCAAATTTGAACGGAGGGGAAGGATGGTTGGGTTCTACAATTCATGGGCGTTATTATGCACTTTCGAGAATTGGATCACATCGAACCTCAGGGGGAAAGGGGGGGGGTGGGTGGGTTGGTGGGAGGGGGTTAATGGTGACTGTGGGTGATTCCCGATTCCTCTTTGTCATTTGTTTATGTGAACATGCGGGCTAATGTTTGGGGTTTGGTGGGAGGATGGGATCGTTGGTATTGAGATTGGGATTGACATTACATTTGTTACCGATTATTGTTTATTGTTGGGTGTAAATTTGGGAGAAAATGTGAAAAAAGAGAATAAAAAATATTTTTAAAAATTGGGGAATTTGGTGTTGTGAGGGAAGAGTTGCTGTTCTGGTCTTTTACCGAACAAGGAGCGAACTGAGAAAGGGAGGGAGAGACAGTGAGACCCAAGAGCTGACATCCAGAGGCATTGCTGGGTGACTAGTTTTAAGGTTTTGATTCTCTAAACTGGGACAGCAATTTAAATTGTACCAGGAGATACAAATGGTTGTGGTTTATTACAGTTCACTCAGGGACTAAGCGTTGCTGAGGCAAAATCCATTTTTCCACACATGCTGTAGCCTGGAGCTCTGGATAGTAATGGGAGAGGCTCTAACACTCTTTCCATCACGTGACTTTTCAGGAATCTCTCCTACTCCCACTGCCTGCCTTCGGCCTGTTGGAAGGATTTGCAGAATGATGCCCAATATGTTTGCCGCATTCTTTTGGCACAGCTTCCTTGGTTATCAAGTCCTAGGGTGGGATTCAAACCCAGAGCTTCTGACTGAGAGGTAGGGACACTACTCACTCACCACAAGGCTTCCCCATGGAGATGCAAGTACTGTATTATAGAATCATAGAATCACTACAATGCTGGAGACCATTCGGCCCATCGGGTCTGCACCAACCCTCCGAAAGAGCACCCGGCCTAGTCCCACCCCCTCGCCCTATCTCTGTAACCTCACCTAACCTACACATCTTTTGACACTAAGGGACAATTTATCATGGCCAATCCACCTAGCCTGCACATCATTGGACTGTGGGAGGGAACTGGAGCACCCGGAGGAAACCCACGCAGACCCTGCAAACCCCACACAGTCACCCAAGGTCGGAATCGAACCTGGGTCCCTGGTGTTGTGAGGCAGCACAGCTAACCACTGTGCCACCCAGTTATAGCTTAGCTAGTTAAACAACTCGATATAATTACAAATAATCCTAGGAACATAAGAACTAGGAGCAGGAGTAGGTCATCTGGCCCCTCGAGCCTGTTCCACCATTCAATAACATCATGGCTAATCGTTTTGGGGACTCAGCTCCACTTACCTGCCTGCTCACCATAACCTTAATTCCTTTCCTGATCAAAAATCTATAAAACTTTGCCTTAAAAACATTCACAAGGGGGCAGGGAATTCCACAGATTCACGACCCTTTGCGTGAAGAAGTTCCTCCTCAACTCAGTCCTAAATCTGCTCCCCCTTATTTTGAGGGCATACCCCCTAGTTCTAGTTTCACCCACCAGTGGAAACAACTTCCCTGTTTCGATCTTATCTACTCCCCTCATAATTTTATGTTTCTATAAAATCCCTCCTCACTCTTCTAATCATAGAACATAGAACAGTACAGCACAGTACAGGCCCTTGAGCCCACGATGTTGTGCCGACCACTTATCCTAATCCAAGCTTAACCTAACCTACACCCCTTCAATTTACTGCTGTCCATGTGCCTGTCCAAGAGTCGCTTAAATGTCCCTAATGACTCTGACCCCACCACCTCCCCTGGCAGTGCATTCCACACACCCACCACTCTCTGTGTAAAGAACCGACCTCTGACATCTCCCCTATACCTTCCTCCAATCACCTGAAAATTATGTCCCCTCGTGACAGCCATTTCCGCCCTGGGGAAAAGTCTGGCTATCCTCTCTATTCATGCCTCTCATCACCTTGTACACCTCAAACAAGTCACCTCGCTTCCTTCTTCGCTCCAGTGAGAAAAGCCCAGCTCCCTCAACCTTTCTTCATAAGACATACCCTCCAGTCCAGGCAGCATCCTCGTAAATCTCCTCTGTGCCCTCTCCAAAGCATCCACAAACTTCCTATAATGAGGTGACCACAACTGGACACAATATTCCAAGTGTGGTCTAACCAGGGCTTTATAAAGCTGCTAATCGATGAGTAATATTTCAAAACTGAAATCCAATTTAATTAAGTAAATACAACAGAGATGGCAAGGCAGATGATGCGTTGTATCTGTAGCAGTGGGAGGTGATGGACACCAGTGTGATTCACAGCAGCCACATATACAGCAAATGTCTGCAGCGTGAGGAACTTTAGTTCAGAGCTGGTCCTGACATTTGGTCACTGCGATACAGGAGGGAGGGGGAAGGTTACCTAGACACATTGTTGCAGTGGCAGTCACAGCCCTTAGCCTCGGCACTTCAGATCTGGTTTACAATCAGTGACTGGAGGATTTGACAACAAGTGAGGCAAGTGTGGGAATCCAAAAAGTTGCAATAGAGGAGCTACAGTCCTTGCAATCAGCCCACAAGGTTCAAGGTTCTTATGTGGACGAGGGCAGGGACTACAGGGCGAATGAGCAAACTGACCACAGCACTGTGGTACAGGGAGCCATTCGAGTGGGGAGAGTAAATGGGAGTGTAATAATATGGAACAGTATAGTCAGTGGGATAGACACTGTTGTTTGCAGCTGAGAATGGGAGTCCTAACCAGTGCCAAGGTTAAAGACATCACCTCAGGGCTGGAGAGGAACCTGGAATGGGAGGGGAAGGATCCAGTTGTTGGGGTTCACATAAGTACCAACGATATATGGAGGACCAGAAAAGAGATTCTGCTGAGGGAATATGAGAAGTTGGAGCTTGCCTCACAGCGCTAGGGACCCGGGTTCGATTCCGGCCTTGGGTGATTGTGCAAACTCCATACAGACATTCTCCCCTTATCTACGTGGATTTCCTCCAGGTGCTCGAATTTCCTCCCACCGTACAAAGATATACAGGTTAGGTATGGTCATGGGGATAGGATGGGGGACTAGGGCAAGGTAGAATGTTCTTTTGGAGGGTCAGTGCAGACTCAATAGGCCAAAAAACCTCCTTCTGCACTGTAGGGATTCTATGAAACCTACAGAATCTGGATGAGCCCATCTGAATCTTTAAAAAAAATAAATTTAGAGTACCCAATTATTTTATTTATTTATTTTCCAATTAAGGGGCCAATCCACCTACCTTGCACATCTTAGGGTTGTGGGGGTGAAACCCACGCAAACATGGGGAGAATGTCTAAACTCCACATGGACAGTGACCCAGGGCCAGGATTCGAACCCAGGTCCTCAGCGCTGCAGTCCCAGTGCTAATCACTGCACCACATGCCGTTCCTTGCCCATCTGAATCTTAACCATCCAGGGAGAGTCTCCCATTGCAGCATCTCATCAATGATTCCGAGTCTGCACTAACCCTCCAAAACAGCATTCTATGTTGCCCTGGAGCTGTGGGAGGAAAGTACAAACTCCACACAGGCACCCAAGACCGGAATCAAACCCATGTCCCTGACGCTGTGAGGTAGAATGCGAACCACTGTGACACCCAACACAGTGAAGCCCAACGCAATCTGGGGAACAGCTGTTCATCGTCCACAGTCTTCCGGACTTAACACGGAGTTCAACAACTTCAGACCACGAACACCCTCCTCCATTTTGATAATCCAACACCTCCCCACCCCCAGTCAGTCTGTATCTTGTTCTTATATTTTGCTTTCAGGGATTGCTGACCCATGTACTACTACTAAAACACATTCTGCTATCTGACCTTTATTCCACTATTAGCACCATCTTTAGTCTTCAACACTATCATTAACACTCCGTTTGTCTTCTGTCCATGGCACCTTTGTCAAATCTCTCCTGAACACCCACCTATCCCTCACTGAGTTTCTGCTCCAGCTGCTCCACCCCCTCTTATACAATAATACCCTTCAGATTTCTACCTCACTCCAGCTCTGAAGAAATCATACAGACTCGAAACATTAACTCTGTTTCTCTCTCCATAGATGCTGCCAGACCCTCACGTTTTTCCAGCATTTTTTGTTTTCATTCCAAACTTCCAGCATCTGCAGTATTTTGCCTTCATAATAGTCCCCACTAGTACAATACCCATGAGATACAGTGACAAACCTGTACCCACTAGTACTGTACCCCAGTGTTATACAGTGACAGACCTGTCCCCACCAGTGCTGTACCCGTGAGATAGTAACAGACCTGTACCCACCAGGAACTGTAACCCAGTGTTCTACAGTGACAGACTGGTACCCACCAGTACTGTATCCCAGTGTTAAACTGTGACCGAACTGTCCCCACCAGTACTGTACCCCAGTGTTCTATGGCCAGCATGGTAGCACAGTGGGTAGCACTGTTGCTTCACAGCGCCAGGGACCCGGGTCTGTTTCCTGGTTTGGTCACTGTCTGTTCTCTCCACGTCTGCGTGGGCTTCCTCCGGGTGCTCCAGTTTCCTCCCACAAGTCCCGAAGGACATGCTGTTAGGTGAATTGGATATTCTGAATTCTCCCTCGGTGTACCCGAACAGGCACTGTATTGTGGCGACTAGGTGATTTTCACAGTAACTTCATTGCAGTGTTAATGTAAGCCTACTTGTGACACTAATAAAGATTATAATTATTATTAGTGACAGACCTGTACCGACCAGTACTGTATTCCAGTGTTATACAGTGGCAGACCTGTACCCACCAGTGCTGTACCCCTGGGATAGACGTGTCCCCAACAGTACTGTATTCCAATATAATATTGTGACAGACCAGTCCCCAACAGTATTATATCCCAGTTTGTTTTTTCTAAATAGTAAGATCACTATAGTCCCAAGTTTGTGGAATGACAAAGTGTTGAATTGTATTACCATCTGTGTCACAGTTTAAGTGGACACAACATGAATATTTCAGTCACAATCCCCCTTCTCCCCACAGATATGCCAGGACTCTTCAAAAAGCTCCTTGTACGTTGAGGAGCTGCTGAATTGTAAATAAAGCTCCTGTGCTCTGTATAAATCTGCCCTGACATGAATAACTAGATTGTGAAGGTCAAGTATGCTTGATCTACTTAAAGAGTTTGCTGTCATATGATTGAACCTGGTGCAGGGAGTGTGCTGCAGGCCATTGGGTCATATTTGTTCCATGTCTGAATGTGGACTGTCCTTAAAACATGAGAATTTTTTAAAAAACAGCCAAGCTGTGCGATTTCCAACACACAGCAATTTCCACCATGCAAGAGTATAGATAGGAATTGCACAGGAAGTTGCCAGACACAACATAGTAACTAAATGACAAGACACTCACTGATTTAATTAGAATATTCATGTCCTAACCCACTAGCTGCAAACATCTAATGCAAAACAGAAACACAATCTCAAGCTGTAATTTACCATTCCAGGCTTGCAATTTATAATAATATAATAATCATTATTAATGTCACAATGAGGCTACTGTGAAAACCTCTAGTCGCCAGACTCCGGCGCCAGTTCGGGTACACTGAGGGAGAATTCAGAATTTCCCAATTCACCTAACAAGCACGTCTTTCGGGATTTGTGGGAGGAAATCCCACAAGCCCCCGGAGAAAACCCACGCAGACACAGGGAGAACATGCAGAATCCGCACAGACAGTGACCCAAGCTAGGAATCGATACTGGGATCCTGGTGCTGTGAAGCAACAGTACTAACCATTGTGCTACCGTGCCACTCATATAGTAGTGAGAAATTGGGTTTCAGTTCGTGGTGGGCAGACTACTGTTCCTATTATCACAGCTTTATCGTGATACATGCTTTTATCCCAACTCTGCATGTTTCATTTAACAGGAGTGTAGAGGTGGGCTCACTGACAGGAATTGTTCAACCAAGGTATCAAAGATGGCAGAATCACAGAATCCCTTCTGTACAGAAGGAGGCTATTCGGCCCATCGAGTCTGCACCACCCTATTTCCATAACCCCACCTAACCTGGACAAATTAGCGTGGCCAATCCACCTAACCTGCACATCTTTGTGGGAGGAAACCCGGAGGAAACCCACGCAGACATGGGGAGAACGTGCACACTCCACACAGTCACCCGAGAATCGAACCTGGATCCCTGGCGCTGTGAGGCAACTGTGCTAACCACCGTGCCCCCCCACTCTCTTCCCTCTGACCAAATCATAGAATCATGCAGTACAGAAGAAGTCCTTTGGCCCACCAAACCTGCACCAACACAAAAAAAGACACTAAATCTACACTAATTCCACTTCCCAGCAGTTGGCCTATAGCCTTGAATGTGATGACATTTCAAGTACTCATCCAAGTACTGTTTAAAGATTGTGAGGTTTCCTGCCTCAACTGCCCTCCCAGGCAGCGCATTCCACATTCTTCCTCTGGGTGAAATTTTATATTCCTCACATCCCCTCTAAATCTTCAGCTTTTCACCTTAAAATGATGTCCCTTTGTCATTCACCGTTCAACTAAGGGGAACGACTACTTTATAGTATTCCGGGGCAGCACGGTAGCATGGTGGTTAGCATCAATGCTTCACAGCTCCAGGGTCCCAGGTTCGGTTCCCGGCTGGGTCACTGTCTGTGCGGAGTCTGCACGTCCTCCCCGTGTGTGCGTGGGTTTCCTCCGGGTGCTCCGGTTTCCTCCCACAGTCCAAAGATGTGCGGGTTAGGTGGATTGGCCATGCTAAATTGCCCGTAGTGTCCTAAAAAGTAAGGTTAAGGGGGAGTTGTTGGGTTACGGGTATAGGGTGGATACGTGAGTTGAGTAGGGTGATCATTGCTCGGCACAACATCGAGGGCCGAAGGGCCTGTTCTGTGCTGTACTGTTCTAAATCTTCTAAATATCCACCCTGTCCATGCCCCTCATAATCTTATATGCCTCAATCAAGTCCCCTCTCCGCCTTCTCTGCTCCAAAGAAAACAACCTGAGCTTATCCAGCCTCTCTTCATAGCTAAAATGTTCCATCCCAAGCAACATCACGGTGAATCTCCTCTCTACTGCAATCACATCTTTCCCACAGTGCGGCGACCAGAACTGCACACAATTCTCCAGCTAAGACCTAACCAAAGTCCTATACAGCTCCATCATAACTTGCCTGCTCTTATAATCTTTGCCATGACTATTTAATGTTTAATTTTTCTTTGTCGGTCCTCTACACCCCCCCCCCCCCTTGAATATTTACAATCAATCTTCTCCCCTGGCATGAGTGCATTTTGTGGAGTCATTTCCATCTCCTGTTAACATATCTTGCCAGTTTTCTCTTCTTCACTTGCTCTCTCCATATATTCAAGTCCCTCCTTCCCTCCACAGTCTCTCTCTCTCTCACACATTGCTCCTTTCCCCTTTTCTCTCCAACAGTCCTCCATCTTACACTTACTGTCTGGATGTTTATTCCTTTATTTCACACGACATTCACAATGTGCAGTTCCAGACACAAACACCTCAATATACAAGGCAGCTTCAGACACTTTTGTTCAAGAAGCTGAAAATCAATTTGCAAAAACAAAAAGGTGAAGCTGATGACAGTTTGAAATTCTCTCTCTCTATTCCTCTCTTTGTCCCTTCTCTCATTCCCCTTTCATCCATCTTTAGTTTTACCTCACCCTTATATCTCACACTCTATCTTCCTACTTATGTTCTGATACCCTGCCCTTTAATTATTTGCCCCCAATCCCCATCCCCCCCATCTTATTCTTTCCTTCATCCTTTCTAATCCTCCTCTCTATCTTTCTGTCATTCCTCCTCCATCTCTCCTTCCCCTCCCCTGGCTCACTCACCTTGTTCCAAGTCTTGCTGATCGTACCAGGGTTTATCCTCCTCACTCTCGAAGTCGTCCATACTGTGGTTGTTGCTGATCATTGGGAGGCGGCTGCAGTAGTCACTGGGTGTTGCTGGATGGAGGTGTTGCGTCTTGCTGTGGTCCTGCTCGGGGATGTTGCGGGAGGGGGCACAGCTCCCGCTCTCTGTCGGAGGGGATGTTCTGCTCCTGGACCAGTCTTGGTCCTGACCTTGTTGGATGTACCTGGATGCAGGCGTTGATGCGCTAACTGCTCCCGCCCAGCCTCCGACGTGGCAGCTCTCAGCCCAGGGACTGCATCTCTCAGTGACTCATTTCCATCCTCCACAGTCAATCCCGAGAGGGGGGGGGATCTTTCCAACTCGGAAACAAGAACTCACCAGAACCTCCACTCCTGGCCTCCCAGCTCCTCACTGCCACCTAGCAAAGTCAGCAGCAACTTGCAACTCCCGCAATGATTATTAACCCTTCCATCAATACTTACCCTGAAACAGCAGAACATTGCCTATTGCCTAATTCCCGTCCAGAGAGAGAAAGAACAAAACAACGTTGTCACCTTTTAAATCAGTCCTCACTTTGTACAACGGCCACAACTTATATTTATATGGCGACTTTTTATTTTCCGTTTTATAAATCTAGAGTACCCAATTATTTTTTCCAATTTTAGAGTGGCCAATCCACCTACCCTGCACATCTTTGTGTTATGGGGTTGAAACCCACACAGACACGGGGCGAATGAGCAAACTCCACACGGACAGTGACCCAGTGCCAGGATTCGAACTCGGGTCCTCAACGCCGTAGGCAGCAATACTAACCACTGTGCCACCGTGCTGCCCTATATGGCGACTTTAAGACGACACAATGCCCTCAAGTGCTTTACCGCTCATTATATAACAAAATATGACCCTGTGTCACAAAAGGAGGTGTTAGGTCAGGTGACCAAAAGCTTTGTCAAAGAGGGTAGGTTTTAAGGAGGTATCAGAAATGAAGAAAGTGAGGCAGAGAGAGGTTTTACCGACAGTATCTTCGAGCTTCAGCCATGGCAACCACTGGTTGAGCAACTGTGTGCGGAGTCTGTACTTTCTCCCCGTGTCTGCGATTGCTTCCTCCGGGTGCTCCAGTTTCCGCTCTCAGCCCAAAGATGCGCAGGTTAGGTGGATTGGCCATGCTAAAATTGCTCCAAAGGGTAGGTGGGGTTATGGAAATAGGGCTGGGCTTAGGTAGGGTGCTCCTTTAGAGGGTCAGTGCAGACTCAATGGTCTCCTTCTGCACTGTGGGAATTCTATGATCCCAAGATCACAGTGGCACAAGAGCAAGGATGACATGGTAGCACGGTGGTTATCACTGTTGCTTCACAGTGAGAATATGAAACAAGGGTTAATAGCTAGAACACTCCAGAATTAATGGGACACATTAGTGGAAAGTTACTAATAAGGGAGTTATTATTGAATTTGTGAGCCGACTCATGACTGTAAGCCGAATAGCCTTGAGAAACAAGGAAGATGGCTGGATGACGGAATATGAAATGTGGGAGCTGCTTGCAATTATGGCTAACACCTGTTGTTTTGCTAAAGTTGCTATATACTCATGTGCCAATAGATAACTTCAAAGTCTGTAAAATCATGTATTGAAATTATGGCAATAACAAGTAAATCATGTATCGAAACTATGGCAAAAACAAGCTATGCTTTGTAATGGGGGCAAGCTCAAGTGAATGTGAGGGACAGCCCCTTAAAAACCATATAAAGATAGGATGTTTTGAGCAAAACTTTGGCACTCTCCCACAGGTGTTTCTTTGGAATACCTAGAGGGCTGCCCAATAAAGAATATTCCAAAGTGTGCTGGCCAAAGGGGGTGCACTATTTTGCAGCCAGCCTGTGCACGGCCGGCGCCATGTTGCACTGTGCAGCCACTGCAGGCCGCCACAGTGCACATGCTAGAGCTGGGTGCTCTATGCTGCCTGCTTAATAGCCCCCCACCAAATGGAGGATCAGTGGCCATTTTGCGCTGAATTTCCGGTCGTAAAATGCCACCATTCCCATGCCGGTGTCAGAACATAGCCTGAAAATCGGAGAATCCAGCCCATGATGCCATGTTATAGTGGAATGTTGTCAGTGACATGTGGGAAACTGGCATTGAGTTTTTCGTGATGTCACCAAGAGTTTAATATAAACTCCATGAACCACTCTGCTGACTCTTACATTTCACACAGCTTTGCTACTCCTATCAAACCACTTACAGGTAAAGCCATCTCTGATCACCTCCTTATATCCCTCTCCAGCCCCATTTCTCTCCCAAAAACACTTTTTTCTCTGGCCACTCTGGAAAAATCTTTTCCCCTTACTCACATCATAGAATCACAGAATTGTTATGGTGCAGAAGAAGACCATTCAGGCCATCATGTCTGCACTAACTCTCCAAATGAGCATTATGGCTTAGTGTCTATCCCCTGCCTTCTCCCCATACCCCTGCATATTGTTTCTATTCAAATATCAACTAATGCCCTCTTGAATGCCTCAATTGAACCTTCCAGACAGTGCATTCCAGACCCAAACCACTCGCTGTGTGAAACCATTTATTCTCACATCACAGTTGCTTCTTTTGCAAATTTAAATCTGTGCCCCCTCGTTCTTGATTCTTTTATGAGCAGGAACAATTTCTCCCTATCTATTCCATCCAGCCCGCTCATGATTTTGAACATCCCTATCGAATCTCCTCTTAGCCTTCTTCTTTCCAAGCATAACAGTCTAAACCTCTCCAATCTATCCTCATAACTGAAGTTTCTCTTTCCTGGAAACATTCTTGTGAACGTCTTTTGCACTCTCTCCAACGTGTTCACATCCTTCCTACAGTGTGACACCCAGAACTGTATATAATACTCCAGCTGAGGTCTAACTAGTGTGTGTAAGTTCAGCATATCCTCCTTGCTCTTGTACTCTATGCCCCTAATAATAAAGCCCAGGATACGATATGTTTTATTAACTGCTCTCCCCACCTGTCCTGCTATCTTCAATGGTCTATGCACATATAATACAAAGAACAAAGAAAAGTACAGGATAGGAACATGTCCTTCAGCCCTCCAAGCCTGTGCCGACCATGCTGCCCATCTAAACTAAAATCTTCTACACTTCCTGGATCTGTATCCCTCTATTCCCATCCTATTCATGTATTTGTCAAGATCCCCCTTAAACATCACTATCGTCCCTGCTTCCACCACCTCCTCCAGCAGCGAGTTCCAGGCACCCACTACCCTCTGTGTAAAAAAACGTGCCTCGTATATCTCCTCTAAACCTTGCCCCTCGTACCTTAACCCTGTGCCCCCTAGTACAATTACTATCCCCTCTATCCTGGGAAAAAGCCTCTGACTATCCACTCTGTCTATGCCTCTCATAATTTTGTAGACCTCTATCTATCAGGTCGCCCCTCAACCTCCGTCGTTCCAGTGAGAACAAACCGAG
Organism: Scyliorhinus canicula; assembly: GCF_902713615.1. Lineage (NCBI taxonomy): Eukaryota > Metazoa > Chordata > Chondrichthyes > Carcharhiniformes > Scyliorhinidae > Scyliorhinus > Scyliorhinus canicula. The sequence continues at coordinate 67,396,806 of NC_052163.1, read as the reverse complement.
TTTATTCAACCTCTCCTCAAAGCTAATGCCCTCCATACCAGGTAAAATCCTGGTAAATCTCTTCTGCAACCTCTCCAAAGCCTCCACATCCTTTTGGTAATGTGGCGACCAGAATTGAACATATATTCCAAGTGTGGCCTAACTACGGTTCTATAAAGCTGCAACATGGCTTGCCAATTTTTACACTCAATGAAGACAAGCATGTCGTATGCCTTCTTGACTACCTTCTCCACCTGTGTTGCAACTTTCGGTGACCTGTGGGCCTGTGCACCTAGATTTCTCTGACGTTCAATACTCTTGAGGGTTCTACCATTCACTGTATATTCCCTACCTGCATTAGACCTTCCAAAATGCATTACCTCACATTTGTCCGGATTAAACTCCATCTACCATCTCTCCGTTCAAGTCTCCAAACGATCTGAATCCTGCTGTATCCTCTGACAGTCCTAATCGCTATCCGCAATTCCACCAACCTTTGTGTCGTCCGCAAACTTACTAATCAGACCAGTTACATTTTCCTCCAAATAATTTATATATATTACAAACAGCAAAGGTCCCAGCACTGATTCCCACGGAACACCACTAGTCACAGCCCTCCAATCAGAAAAGCACCCTTCCATTGCTACTCTCTGCCTTCTATGACCTAGCCAGTACTGTATCCATCTTGCCAGCTCACCCCTGATCCCGTATGACTTCACCTTTTGTACCAGCCTACCATGAGGGACCTTGTCAAAGGCGTTACTGAAGTCCATAATAATAATATGAATAATAATAATCTTTATTGTCACAAGTAGGCTTAGACTAACACTGCAATGAAGTTCCTGTGAAAATCCCCTAGTCGCCACATTCAGACGCCTGCTCCGGTGCACTGAGGGAGAATTCAGAATGTCCAATTCATCTAAGAAGCACATCTTTCTGGACGTTGTGGGAGGAAACTGGAGCACCCAGAGGAAACCCACGCAGACATGGGAAGAACATAGAGAATAAAACACACAGTGCAGAAGGAGGCTACCCGGCCCATCAAGTCTGTATTGACCCACTTAAGCCCCTACTTCCACCCCATCCCCATAACCCAATAACACCGCCCCCCGCCCCAACCTTCTTTGCACACTAAGAGCAATTCTGCATGGCCAATCCACCTAACCTGCATGTCTTTGGACTGCGGGAGGAAACTGTGGGAAGAATGTGCAGACAGTGACCCAATCCAGGAATCGAACTGGGGTCCCTGGTGTTGTGAATCAACAGTGCTAACCACTGTGCTACCTGTACACCCACGTCCATAGGCACATGGGGCACACCAGAATGACGGGGAGTGGGATAGCTTGATCTTGGTTTCGGACAATGCTCGGCACAACATCGAGGGCTGAAGGGCCTGTTCTGTGCTGTACTGTTCTATGTATCTATGCATCTGCTCCTGCACCCCCTTAAGAAGTTTACCCCTTATTTTATATTGTCGCTCAATGTTCTTCCTACCAAAATGTATCATCTCACATTTGGAATCACAGAATACCTACAGTGCAGAAGGAGGCCATTCGGCCCAGTGTGTCTGCAGAGGGATTTGGATAGTTTAAGTGAATGGGCTATGGTCTGGCAGATGGAATACAATGTGAGGTAACCCATTTTGGTAGGAGTAAGAGCAAAAGGGGTTATTATTCAAATGATAAAATATTAAAACATGCTGCTGTGTAGAGGGACCTGGGAGTCCTAGTGCATGAGTTGCCAAAAGTTGGTTTACACTTGCAACAGGTGATTAAGAAGGCAAATGGAGTTTTGCTAGAGGGATGGAATTTAAGACTAGGGAGGTTATGCTGCAATTGTATAAGGTGTTAGTGAGGCCACACCTGGAGTATTGTGTTCAGTTTTGGTCTCCTTACCTGGGAAAGGACGTACTGGCGCTGGAGGGTGTGCAGAGGAGATTCACTAGGTTAATCCCAGAGCTGAAGGGGTTGGGTTATGAGGAGAGGTTGATTAGACTGGGACTGTACTCGTTGGAATTTAGAAGGATGCGTTGATTTTTTATAGAAACATATAAAATTATGAAGGGAATAGATAGGATAGATGCGGGGAGGTTGTGTCCACTGGCGGGTGAAAGCAGAACTAGGGGACATAGCCTCAAAATAAGGGGAAGTAGATTTAGGACTGAGTTTAGGAAAACTTCTTTCCCCAAAGGGTTGTGAATCTATGGAATTCTCTGCCCAGTGAAGTAGTTGAGGCTCCTTAATTAAATGTTTTCAAGATAAAGATAGTTATTTAAAGAATAAAGGAATAAAGGGTTATGGTGTTCAGGAATAAAGGGTTATGGTGTTCAGGAGGGAAAGTGGAGCTGAGTCCACAAAAGATAAGCCATGATCTTGTTGAATGGCGGAGCAGGCTCGAGGGGCCAGATGGCCTACTCCTGGTTCTTATCTTCGTATTAATGCCAGAATCAAACCCAGATCCCTGGTGCTGTGAGGCAGCAGTGCTAACCACTGTACCACCGTGTCTTCCCAGGGAACAACACTACAATCAGTCCTCCAGCCCAAAAAAAATCTATTGACCATTACTTTCTGTTTCATATTATTTAGTAAATTACATATCCACATTGCTAAAACCTGCCTGATTCCAGGTGCTATAACTTTTCCCATGTTGTATGACATTGTATTGAAGTCCATGTACACCAACCACATCAACAGCATTACCTTCATCATTCCTCTCTGTTACCTCTTCAAAAAAACTCCAGCAAGTTAGTTAAACACAATTTCCCCAATAAAAATGTTAGCTCTTGCTGAGCAACCTATATTTTTCCATGTGACTGATAATTCTATCCTGATTAATTATTTCTAGAAGTTTGCCCACCACTGAAGTTAAACTGACTGGTCTGTAATTGCTGTTTTTATCCTTAAAGCCTTTTCTGAGGAAGGGTATAATGTTTTCAATTCTCCAGTCCCCTGACACTTCCCCTGACTCAAGAGAAAACTGAAAGATTATGGCTAGTGCCCCTGCAATACAATGGCACTTTCAAATTACCGTATCTGCCCTTTGACCCCTCTTTCGTCATAACCTTTCGGCAGCTCCCGACTACTCAAATACACGCTCACTTCTGCCTTTTACACCTTAGTCCCCATTAGTTCCTCCCAGGCTATTACCCTCATCTCAGCTCTTAAAAGATCTGCATCCAGGACCTTTGGTGAAAGTGTGTAGGGGGGAAAACATACGCGTGGTGGCTCCCACTAGGAAACTGTACCTTTAGCCCTTTTCACCTAGTTTCTGGGATATTTTTGCTTAAAGCCCCACTTGAGTGATGGTAATAGGTGCCCACATAATGGAATTGCCCAAAAGGACCTGGGCAAAGAAAGTTGAAGGCAGAAGTTCATCGATGGAATCAACGGCTTCTCGGGGCTATTCAGTGGGGAAAATGGCAGAGGCTGTTTCTGGGACTCCAGCCACTCCACTGAGATGTTTACCGATATCTTGGTGGCTGAATTTGAGAAGTAATGACGGGTTGTGTATGGGCACCTCCGCAAGCCAATGGAACGTGCTCTGGCTTCCATTCGATTGGGTTGGAGAAGACCAACGAGGTGGTAAAAGTACAGGCACTGCGATAAAGACCATGGAGGCAGCTCTCTCTTGAGGCAAAGTGACCAGATTGCCTCTCTGGAAGCTGAGATATTGCTGATGTTTGGTGTGAATAATGCGCTGAAGGCCAATGTGGATGTTTGGAGAATTGTTCCAGAAGGCAGAATAATCAAATTGTGGGGTTGCCAAAGGGAATGGAAGACCCAACTTCCACGGAATACTTTTCAAGGATGTTTAGGAAGATGCTGGGGGAGGGTGAATTCACGTCCCCTCCTGAGCTGGATTGAGCCCACCGAAGACTCTTCAACAGAAGCCCCATGTCAGCGGACCACCACAAGCTGTTATTCAGAAGTTCCACAGCTTCCAGGAAATGGAACGGGTCTTGAGATGGGCGAAGGAACACTGTGACTATAAATGGGAAAGCCACGTCATCAGGCTTTATCAAGATATTGGTGTGGAGCTGGCAAGGAAGCGGGTAGCATTTAACAAGGCTGAAGCCGTCCTGTATAAGAGTTGAGTTTGATTTGTGGTGGTGTACTCAGCACAGCTCAGAGTGACCTTTGAGGCGAAAGACTATTTTTTTCTTTTTAAAAAAAAAAAAATTTTTATTAAAATTTTCACATTTTCTCAAAAAAGAAAACAGTAACAGAAAATTCTAAGAACAAAAAGAACAACCCCCCCCCCCCCCCCTCCCCACTGTGTATACAAAAGAGAAAAAATAAATAAACGCCCGTCGTTGCCAAAGATTCAACCCAAAACAAAATCAAAGAGACAACCCCCACCCCCGGGTTGCTGCTGCTGCTGACCTTTTGATTTTACCATTCTGCCAGGAGATCTAGGAATGGTTCCCATCTCCTGAAAAACCCCTGCACTGACCCCCTTAGGGCAAATTTCACCCTCTCCAATTTAATAAACCCCGCCATATCGTTGACCCAGGCTTCCACGCTTGGGGGCCTCGCATCCTTCCACTGAAGAAGAATCCTCTGCTGGGCTACTAGGGACGCAAAGGCCAGAACACCGGCCTCTTTCGCCTCCTGCACTCCCGGCTCCAGTGCAACCCCAAATATTGCGAATCCCCAGCCTGGCTTGACCCTGGATCCTACCACCCTCGATACTGTCCTTGCTACACCCTTCCAAAATTCCCCCAGCGCTGGGCATGCCCAGAACATGTGGACATGGTTTGCTGGGCCCCCAGAGCACCTAATACACCTGTCCTCGCTCCCAAAAAACCGGCTCATCCTTGTCCAGGTCATATGAGCCCTATGCAGTACCTTAAACTGTATGAGGCTAAGCCTCGCACACGAAGAGGAGGAGTTCATCCTTTCTAGGGCATCTGCCCACGTCCCCTCAATCTCCTCACCCAGCTCCTCCTCCCATTTACCTTTCAGCTCCTCCACCGAGGCCTCGTCTACCTCCTGCATCACCCGGTATATGTCCGAAATCCTCCCCTCTCCAACCCATACCCCCGAGAGCACCCTGTCCTGGACCCCACGCGGCGGCAGCAGGGGGAACCCCGCCACCTGCCGCCTGACAAACACCCTTACTTGCATGTATCTAAAGGTGTTCCCTGGGGGGAACTTCCCTTCCAGCTCACCCAGGCTCGCAGACTTCCTGTCTATGAACAGGTCCCCCAGCCTCCTGACACCTGCCCTGTGCCAACTCAGGAACCCGCCATCAATTCTCCCCGGAACAAACCGGTGGTTCCCCCGTATCGGGGTCCCCATCGAGGCCCCCACCTTCCCCCTGTGCCGCCTCCATTGCCCCCAAATCTTGAGGGTAGCTGCCACCACCGGGCTCGTGGCATACCTCATCGGAGGGAGTGGGCTTGTACCCACACAGGATGCCATCTCCAGCCTCTTCCATGCCGCCCCCTCCCCGTCCATTACCCACTTACGCACCATCGCTGCGTTGGCAGCCCAATAATACCCACAGATGTTGGGCAACGCCAGCCCCCCCCCTATTCCTGCCCCGCTCCAAGAACACCCGTCTCACCCTTGGGTCCCGTGTGCCCACACAAACCCTGTAATGCTCCTGTTAACCCGCCTGAAAAAGGCCTTCGGGATAAGGATGGGGAGGCACTGGAACAGGAACAGAAACCTCGGGAGCACCTTCATCTTGACTGACTGCACCCTACCCGCCAAAGACAGTGGCAGCTTGTCCCACCTCTTAAACTCCTCCTCCATTTGCTCCACCAGCCTTGTGAGGTTAAGCTTATGCAAGGCCCCCCAGCTCCTGGCCACCTGAACCCCCAAGTACCTGAAGCTCCTCTCCGCCCTTTTCAGTGGGAGCCTCACAATCCCCCCTCCTGGTCCCCCGGGTGTACCACAAACAACGCGCTTTTCCCAAAGTTAATCTTATACCCTGAGAAATGGCCGGCATCATTGTAACGTTCAAGAGCCTCCGTATGTTAGTGTTCAGCTGCCTCCCCTTCACAAACCCCGTTTGATCCTCGTGGATAACCTGCGGCACACAGTCCTCTATCCTCGTGGCTAAGATCTTTGCCAACAACTTGGCGTCCACATTCAAGAGTGAGAATGGCCTTCATGACCCACACTGCAGGGGATCCTTGTCTCGCTAAAGAATCAAGGAGATCAGCGCCCGAGACATCGTCGGAGGCAGAGCCCCCCCCTTCCCTTGCCTCGTTGAAGGTCCTAACCAACAGGGGGCCCAGCAGGTCTGCATACGTCTTGTAAAATTCAGCCGGGAACCCATCCGGCCCCAGCGCCTTCCCCGACTGCATACTCCCTATCCCTTTGACCAGCTCCTCAAGCTCACCTGGCGCCCCCAGACCCTCCACCCGTCCCTCCTCCACCCTCGGAAATCTCAGCCGGTCCAAAAAAAGCGCCCCCCCCCCCCCTCCGCCGGAGGTTCGGACCGATATAGTCTCTCATAAAAGTCCCTGAAGACCCCATTAATGTCTACCCCCCTCCGCACCACATTTCCTCCCCGATCCTTAACACCACCAATCTCCCTGGCTACATCCCGCTTACGGAGCTGGTGTGCCAGCATCCTGCTCGCCTTCTCCCCATACTCGTACACCGCACCCTGAGCCTTTCTCCATTGAGCCTCCGCCTCTCTGGTGGTCAACAAGTCAAACTCAGCCCGAAGGCTGTGCCGCTCCCTCAGCAATCCCTCCTCCGGTGCCTCCGCGCACCTCCTGCCCACCCTCACCATCTCCCCCACCAATCTCTCCCTTTCTCTCTGCTCCCCTCTCTCCCTGTGGGCCCGAATGGAGATCAACTCCCCCCGAACCACCGCCTTCAGCGCCTCCCAGACCGTCCCCACCCGGACCTCCCCATTATCGTTGGCCTCTAGATACCTCTCGATAAATCCTCGAACCCGCCCCCTCACCACCTCGTCTGCCAGCAGCCCCACCTCCAAGCGCCACAACGGGCGCTGGTCCCTCTCCTCCCCCAGCTTGAGGTCCACTCAATGCGGGGCATGGTCCGAAATGGATATCGCCGAGTACTCAGCATCTACTACCCTCACAATCAGCGCCCTACTCAAAACGAAAAAATCGATCAGGGAGTAGGCCTTATGCACATGGGAGAAGTATGAAAATTCCCTGACCCTCAGCCTCGCGAAACTCCATGGATCCACCCCTCCCATCTGGTCCATAAACCCCCTCAGCACCTTAGCCGCCGTAGGCCTCCTACCCGTCCTGGAACTGGATCGATCCAGTGGCGGATCCTGCACCATGTTGAAATCCCCCCCACCCCCATTATCAGGCTCCAAATCTGGAATCCGGCCCAAAAGTCCAGGCCTCCTCCGGGTAGTCAAAATAAAGTTGGCGGTCTTTATAAGTGACCCACAGGTGTGCTGGCTGCAACAAGCCAAACTTGACCCCCTTCTTGTGGAGCACTGCCTTCGCCTGGTTAAACCCAGCCCTTCTCTTCGCCACCTCCACACTTCAGTCCTGGTAGATCCTGATCTCCGTATTCTCCCACTTGCTACTCCTCTCCCTCTTCCCCCAACGAAGCACACACTCACGGTCGACCAAACGTTGAAAGCGGACCAGCCCTGCCCTGGGCGGCTCGTTCAGCCTGGCTTCCGCAGCAGCACCCGATGGGCACCCTCCAGCTCCAGGGGTCCCCGGAACGACCCCGCGCCCATCAGCGAGTTCAGCATCAGGACCACGTAAGCCGACAAATCAGAACCTTCCAGCCCCTCCGGGAGGCCCAGAATCCGCAGATTCTTCCGGCAGGAGCGATTCTCCATCTCCTCCATCCTTGCCAACCATTTCTTGTGAAGCGCCTCGTGCAACTCCACCTTCACCGCCAGGCCCAGGAGTTCGTCCTCATTCTCCGAAGCCTTCTGCTGCAGCTCCCGAATCTCCGCAGCCTGAGCCGTCTGAATCGCCCCGAGCCTGTCCAGCGATGCTCTCAACGGCTCCAGGATCTCAGCCTTTAGTTCCTGGAAGGAGCGCAGCAGCAGCTCCTGCTGTTCCCCTCGCCCACTGCTGCCACGCTGCCGGTTCCCCGCCCGCTGGCATCTTGTCCTTTCTGCCTCACACCTTCTTCTGCTGCAAAGTTGATTTTCTGGTCGCTCCACTTCTAGTCCAGCCCATCCACCGGCCGCCAAGCACAGAGGCTGCGTTCCCACCCGGGGAAAAGTCAAAGCAGCGCCGCTGAGGGCCCTTAAAATAGCCCGAAAGTCCAACAATAGCGGGAGCCACCGAACGTGCGGCTTAGCACTGCATCGCCGCAACCGGATGTCCGACTATTTTTTTCTCTGCATCAGAGGAGGCGGATTGTAGAGAAACATGGGCTGGGTAAGAGTTGATTCAGATTCATGGTTTTGGATGTTGGGGATGGGGACTTGTTGGGGTTCCTTGTACGCATGTTTGTATTTCTTTGTTCTTGTGTGGGATGAGTGTTTCACAAGTTGGGTTTGGGGGGGTTGGTGGGTTTAATGTTATGCCGGGTTTTGTTCTTCATGCTATAACTGTTGTGGGAAATATATAGCTCCCTGTTGGAGTATGATGTTTTAAGGGGTTTTTTTAATTTAAAAAATAAACAAATTTAGAGTACCCAATTCATTTTTTCTAATTTTAAGGGGCAATTTATCGTGTTCAATCCACCTATCCTGCACATCTTTGGGTTGTGGGGGCGAAACCCACGCAAACACGGGGAGAATGTGCAAACTCCACACGGACAGTGACCCAGAGCCGGGATCGAACCTGGGACCTCGGCGCCGTGAAGCTGCAGGGCTAACCCACTGCGCCACCGTGCTGCCCTTAAGGGGTTTTTATATGTTGGGTCTTTCTTCTTGTTGGGATTCTTATTTTACCTTCTAATAAGAATCAATAGTCCAGTTGGTGGGAGGTATCAAAATTACAACTTTATTGCTAACTACTCACTTGAATAAGAACTGAATAAAAACTGAGAAACAAAATATCAAATAATACATTAAAAAAGTCAAGCACATGGCAAAAAACATAAGCACAAAAATAAATCACTGTAAGCACAAACACAGGGCAGCATGGGAGCACAAGTGGATAGCACTGTGGCTTCGCAGCTCCAGGGTCCCAGGTTCAATTCCCCGCTGGGTCACTGTCTGTGCGGAGTCTGCATGTTCTCCCCGTGTCTGCGTTGGTTTCCTCCGGGTGCTCCGGTTTCCTCCCACAGTCCAAGGACGTGCAGGTTAGGTGGATTTGCCATTCTTAATTGCCCTTAGTGACCAAAAAGGTTAGGAGGGGTTATTGGGTTACGGGGATAGGGTGGAAGTGATAGCTTAAGTGGGTCGGTGCAGATTCGATAGGCCGAATGGCCTCCTTCTACACTGTATGTTCTATGTAAACAGATAGATGATTCAAGAATTTGGAAACAAAGACCTCGACCGCATGGTCCTACTTTTAAGGGAATTCTTATCTGTGGTTTAATCCCTCACTTACGTTCATTGGCTTCTAATTCTCAGCTGAGACCTCCTGGTTTGTGCAAACGAATATCTGGTACCGAGAGAATGTTTGTTAATCAAACATTGGACATTACTTAAAGTTGACTGGTGCCTATCAAAACTAGCTTAGCGTCTGCCTGCGTACAAAAGGCACTGGATAGGTTTTATCACATTTTGCTATGTCTCATAGACCTTAGGAATTGATTAGTTGATTAGACAGAGAACAATACATTTTCAGTGTTGAATACACTGGAATACAATGGTTAATTCATTAGACGAGACTATGACTGGATTCCCACAGTCAAAACACTTTTAACATTTTGCCTCTTTATGCATTCAACTAGCACCTATATGAATAAAACTTTGAATAAACTATACTCTATAATTTCTTATGTGGTTGGGTGACACATTGCCCTCCCCCACACTTTTTGGCCAGGCATCCCCTCTCCCTGAGAGGTGCACTGCGGCCTCCCTTACTGCCTGTCTTCCCATGCTAGCCCTCCTTGCTAGCGTGGTGGCTCCCCTTCCAGTGCTTATCTAGCCCTGGCCTCATTTTACCCACCCCTTATCCTGCCCCTTTCTTGCTTTCCTTATCCTCGCTTCCCTTGCCCTGTTCCCCCTCATCACATTTAGGGAAGACACAGCCCAAAATTGAGGCAGCATAGTCCCGCGTAAAAACATATAAACATAGGTCATATTCTTGTCCCTGTTTGTGGTCTGACCTCCGTTCTCAGTTTCTTTCCTCTTTTGCCCCTGCTGCTTTCATCGCTATCGCGATTGCTCTCCCTCTAGGTTGTTCGTTTCAACAAACTCATTAGCCTCCGCTGGGTTGTTGAAGTAAAGTTCTTTGCCTTTATATGTCACCCAGAGTCTGGCATTCCGAATCGTACCCCAATTTATAGACCAGGACCTTCCCTGCCTGGATTGCCCCCATACCCTCCATCACCTCCACCATCCAATGGGTGCTCCCAATCCCTCCACCAGATCATCCTCCACCTTGAGTAAATCCAACCCGTCTAAAAAAACACCTCATTCCCCCGCCACCTTCCCGGCTGGGGGCTCCAAATCATATAACCCCATTCGCCCCCACCGGGTATAAGATGATATTTACCCTCCCTTCTGTTATGGGAGCGGCGTTTTCAGAACCCCAAAATGTATCATGGAGTTCAACCAACCTCCCCCTTTAATGTATTGTTGCTTTTGAAGCACACGGCTTGTTCCTCAGGTGTGGTATTGCAATTATGGACACGTGGGTTCTTAAACACAAAACAATGTTTATTCCATGAACTCAACTTAACCTTTTAAATTAAACATTGGATCTCTCAACACCCCTTACTTCAAAGATAACCCCGAAAATAATACACTACCCAATCCTGCAAATTGTTCTTTTAAACATCCAAAAAACTTCAACCCTTCAAAAATAGGAGAACAACAGATTACATTCAATCTCTGTATAGTCTTTGGATTTGCAGAAATCACCAGACCAGCTCTTTTCCTTCATGCAGCTCTCAACAAACCAGCCAGGCATTTTTCAGCTGCTCTCTTTCAAACTGAAACTAAAAGCAGAAGTGAGCTCAGCTCCCCCACCCTCTGACATCACTTCAGTAATATGAGCTGCTCCATTTCTTAAAGGTACATCGCTTAAACATCCATTCACTTCCTTCACCTTTCCGATCTCTCTCACCTACTCCTGCATCCTCAGTTGGGTGCTGAGGAGGTTCACCAGGATGTTGCCTGGTATGGAGGGTGCTAGCTATGAAGAAAGGTTGAGTAGATTAGGATTGTTTTCGTTGGAAAGACGGAGGTTGAGGGGGGACCTCATTGAGGTCTACAAAATTATGAGAGGTATGGACAGGGTGGATAGCAACAAACTTTTACCAAGAGTGGGGGTGACAATTACAAGGGGTCACGATTTCAAGGTGAGAGGGGGAAAGTTTAAGGGAGATGTGCGTGGAAAGTATTTTTACGCAGAGGGTGGTGGGTGCCTGGAACGCTTTGCTAGCGGACGTGGTAGAGGCGGGCATGATAGCATCATTTAAGATGCATCTAGACAGACATATGAACGTGCGGGGAACAGAGGGAAGTAAATCCTTGGAAAATAGGCGACAGGTTTAAATAAAGGATCTGGATCAGCGCAGGCTGGGAGGGCCGAAAGGCCTGTTCCTGTGCTGTAATTTTCTTTGTTCTTTGCAACATCTACTCATCTTCTCCCCATATTCATAGACTGCTCCCCTCCATTCTGCAACTGCCCCACTGCCTTATTCGTAGACACCAGCCTGAACTCCAACTGGAGTTTCTGCCACTCTTTCAACAGCCCAGCCTCCAGGGCCTCCTATCGACCTGCAGGATCCTATTCACCAGCCTTGCCAACTCTGCCTATTCCGTCTTGTCCCGATGTGCCCATATCAATATAAATTCTCATTCTTCATATCTCATTCTTCCAGCAGAGAGGGGAGCGATTTTTGGAGGGGAGAGCTGGAAGGTCAGCTGAGTTTTTGATTTCTGACTTACTTTTTCGGAGCGGGAAAACGGACGTCAGCCATGAGGAGACCTGGGAAGGTTTGTATTACCCAATAAATTTGAACGGTGAGGAAACCCGAGACACTACACGTGTAGTGTCTCCCACCCTCCCTCATCCTCTAACCTACAAAACAGACACAGTGCTGTCAGCAGGCAAGCTATTTTTTCTTTCTTTTTTACTGGGAGACTAAGTAGACGTGATGGCGGCTAGGGCAGTGGAATGTTCCTCCTGCAGAATGTTCGAGGTAAGGGAGACCTCCAGCTCCTCACAGAACGTGTTAGGGAACTGGAGCTGGAGCTGGAGCTGGAGGGGGTGATAGATAGAAGCTACAGGGACATAGTTACACCTGAGAACAAAGGTAGCTGGGTAACAGTTAGAGGTGGGAAGAGGAGGAAGCAGTCAGTGCAGGGATCCCCTGTGGTTGTTCCTCTCAACAATAAGTATCCCGTTTTGGATACTGTTGGGGGGGGATTACCTAGCAGGGGTAGGCTGCAGTGCCCGGGTCTCTGGCATGAGGTCCCGCTCTGGGGCTCAGATGGGAAGGGGGGAGATTAGGAGAGCTCTAGTTATAGGGGACTCAATAGTTAGAGGTACAGGAGAGGCGGTTCTGTGGGCACGGGCGAGACTCTCGGATGGTTTGTTGCCTCCCGGGTCCATGACGTCTCAGATAATGTCTTCAGGATCCTTAAGGGGGAGGGTGAGCAGCCGGACGTCATGGTGCACATTGGTACCAACGACGTAGGTAGGAAAAGGGGTGTGGAGGTAATAAACAAGTTTAGGGAGTTAGGCTGGAAGTTAAAGGCCAGGACAGACAGAGTTGTCATCTCTGGTTTGTTGCCGGTGCCACGTGATAGCGAGGCTAGGAATAAGGAGAGAGTGCAGTTGAACACGTGGCTGCAGGAATGGTGTAGGAGGGAGGGTTTCAGGTATTTGGATAATTGGAGCGCATTCTGGGGAAGGTGGGACCTGTACAAGCAGGACGGGTTGCATCTGAACCAGTGGGGCACCAATATCCTGTGAGGGAGGTGTTCTAGTACTCTTCGGGAGGGTTCAAACTAATTTGGCAGGGGGATGAAAACCGGATTTGTCATCCAGCAACTAAGGTAGCCGATGTTCAGGACGCCAAAGTGTGTAGTGAGGCAGTGGGGAAGATAACACTGACAAAGGAGAGTACTTGCAGGCACGGCGATGGGGTGAAGTGTGTATACTTCAACGCCAAAAGTATCAGGAAAAAGGTGGGTGATCTTAAAGCATGGATTGGTACTTGGGACTACAATGTGGTGGCCATCACGGAAACTTAGATAAAAGAGGGGCAGAAATGGTTGTTGGAGGTTCCTGGTTATAGAGGTTTCAATAAGATTAGGGAGGGTGGTAAAAGAGGTGGGGGGGGGGGGGGGGTTGCATTGTTAATTAGAGATAGTATAACAGCTATAACAGCTGCAGAAAGGCAGTTCAAGGAGGATCTGCCTACTGAGGTAGTATGGGTTGAAGTCAGAAATAGGAAAGGAGCAGTCAACTTGTTGGGAGTTTTCTATAGCCCCCCCCCAATGGCAGCAGAGATGTGGAGGAACAGATTGGGAAACAGATTTTGGAAAGGTGCAGAAGTCACAGGGTAGTAGTCATGGGTGACTTCAACTTCCCAAATATTGAGTGGAAACTCTTTAGATCAAATAGTTTGGATGGGGTGGTGTTTGTGCAGTGTGTCCAGGAAGCTTTCCTAACACAGTAGGTAGATTGTCCGACCAGAGCGGAGGCCATATTGGATTTGGTACTTCGTAATGAACCAGGGCAAATGATAGATTTGTTAGTGGGGGAGCATTTTGGAGATAATGACCACAATTCTGTGATTTTCACTTTAGTAATGGAGAGGGATAGGTGCGTGCAACAGGGCAAGGTTTACAATTGGGGGAAGGGTAAATACGATGCTGTCAGACAAGAATTGAAGTGCATAAGTTGGGAACATAGGCTGTCAGGGAAGGACACAATTGAAATGTGGAATTTGTTCAAGGAACAGATAGTATGTGTGCTTGATATGCATATCCCTGTCAGGCAGGGAAGAGATGGCTGAGTGAGGGAACCATGGTTGATAAGAGAGGTTGAATGTCTTGTTAAGAGGAAGAAGGAGACTTATGTAAGGCTGAGGAAATAAGGTTCAGACAGGGCGCTGGAGGGATACAAGATAGCCAGGAGTCAGCTGAAGAAAGGGATTAGGAGAGCTAAGAGAGGGCATGAAAATTTTTTGGCAGGTAGGATCAAGGGAAACCCCAAGGCCTTTTACACATTTGTGAGAAATATAAGAATGACTAGAGCGAGTGTAGGTCCGATCAAGGACAGTAGCGGGAGATTGTGTATTGAGTCTGAAGAGATAGGAGAGGTCTTGAACGAGTACTTTTCTTCAGTATTTACGAATGAGAGGGGCCATATTGTTGGAGAGGACAGTGTGAAACAGACGAGGAGATACTTGTTAGGAAGGAAGATGCGTCGGGCATTTTGAAAAACTTGAGGATAGACAAGTCTCCCGGGCCTGACGGGATATATCCAAGGATCCTATGGGAAGCAAGGGATGAAATTGCAGAGCCGTTTGCAATGATCTTTTCATCCTCACTGTCAACAGGGGTGGTACCAGGGGGTGGAGAGTGGCGAATGTCATGCCCCTGTTCAAAAAAGAGAATAGGGATAACCCTGGGAATTACAGGCCAGTTAGTCTTAATTGGGTGGTAGGCAAAGTAATGGAAAGGGTACTGAGGGATAGGATTCCTGAGCATCTGGAAAGACACTGCTTTATTAGGGATAGTCAGCACGGATTTGTGAGGGGTAGATCTTGCCTCACAAGTCTTATTGAATTCTTTGAGGAGGTGACCAAGCACGTGGATCAAGGTAAAGCAGTGGATGTAGTGTACATGGATTTTAGTAATGCATTTGATAAGGCTCCCCATGGTAGGCTTATGCAGAAAGTAAGGAGGCATGGGATAGTGGGGAATTTGGCCAGTTGTATAGCAAACTGGCTAACCGATAGAAGTTAGAGAGTGGTGGTGGATGGCAAATATTCAGCCTGGAGCCCAGTTACTAGTGGCGTACTGCAGGGATCAGTTCTGGGTCCTCTGCTGTTTGTGATTTTCATTAATGACTTGGATGAGGGAGTTGAAGGGTGGGTCAGTAAATTTGCAGATGATACGAAGATTGGTGGAGTTGTAGATAGTGAGGAGGGCTGTTGTCAGCTGCAAAGAGACATAGATAGGATGCAGAGCTGGGCTGAGAAGTGGCAGATGGAGTTTAACCCTGACAAGTGTGAGGTTGTCCATTTTGGAAGGACAAATATGAATGCGGATAACAGGGTTAACGGGTAGGTTCTTGGCAATGTGGAGGAGCAGAGAGATCTTGGGGTCTATGTTCTTAGATCTTTGAAAGTTGCCACTCAAGTGGATAGAGCTGTGAAGAAGGCCTATGGTGTGCTAACGTTCATTAGCAGAAGGACTGAATTTAAGAGCCGTGAGGTGATGATGCAGTTGTACAAAACCTTGGTAAGGCCACATTTGGAGTACTGTATGCAGTTCTGGTCGCCTCATTTTAGGAAGAATGTGGAAGCTTTGGAAAAGGTGCAAAGGAAATTTACCAGGATGTTCCCTGGAATGGAGAGTAGGTCCTACGAGGAAAGGTTGAGGGTGTTAGGCCTTTTCTCATTAGAACGGAGAAGGATGAGGGGTGATTTGATATAGGTTTATAAGATGATCAAAGGAATAGATAGAGTAGACAGTCAGAGACTTTTTCCTCGGGTGGAACAAACCATTACAAGGGGACATAAATTTAAGGTGAGTGGTTAGGGCAGCACGTAACATTGTGGATAGCACAATTGCTTCACAGCTCCAGGGTCCCAGGTTCGATTCCGGCTTGGGTCACTGTCTGTGCGGAGTCTGCACATCCTCCCCGTGTGTGCGTGGGTTTCCTCCGGGTGCTCCGGTTTCCTCCCACAGTCCAAAGATGTGCAGGTTAGGCGGATTGGCCATGATAAATTGCCCTTCGTATCCAAAATTTCCCTTAGTGTTGGGTGGGGTTACTGGGTTATGGGGATACGGTGGAGGTGTTGACCTTGGGTAGGGTGCTCTTTCCAAGAGCCGGTGCAGACTCGATGGACTGAATGGCCTCCTTCTGCACTGTAAATTCTATGATAGATATAGGGGGGATGTCAGAGTTAGCTTCTTTACCCAGAGAGTAGTGGGGGCATGGAATGCACTGCATGTGGAAATAGTTGATTCAGAAACATTAGGGACCTTCAAGCGGCTATTGGATAGGTACATGGATTACGGTTGAATGCTGGGGTGTAGATTGATTTGTTCTTAATCTAGGACAAAAGTTCGGCACAACATCATGGGCTGAAGGGCCTGTTCTGTGCTGTGTTTTCTATGTTCTTGTGGTAGTATGACTAGGGGTATTACGGTACCTGGACGTGTGAGCTGCCATTGGTGCAGAGGACTTGCTGCCCATTGGCTCAGGTATGTCATGTGCCTCTCAGCCGATTGGCTGAGAGGTAGGTAGCTCCGCCTACGAGTTGGGGTATAAGAACCCGTGTTCCCCGGCAGTCTGCCATTCTTCTGTACGTCTGCTGCCGGGTACACTTCTTGTGTATTAAAGCCTATCGTTCGGACTTTCTCTACGTTTCGTGTCCATTGATTGTGCATCAGTTTAATACACAAGATTTTAAAGGATGGAGCTTTGCATCAAAGCCGGAGTGTCTTTGACTCAGCCCCCACGCAGCAATTGCAACAGCAGCATTTAAACACTGGCAGGCTTGTTTCAATAGCTACCTGAGCACAGCCGAAAACATCCCGACGAGGGAACAGAAATTGCACATCCTCCACTCATGCACCGCCGTGTACACGCTCATAGAGGACGCGACAGACCACGACGCGGCCATGGACCTGCTTAAAGGACATTTCATACGGCCGGTGAACCAGTCTACGCTCGGCACTTACTGGCCACGAGGCAGCAACTTCCTGGTGAGTCTCAAGACAAATTTTAACGGGCCCTCCTGGTTCTGGGGAGGAACTGCAGCTGCCCACAAGATTCTGCTGCTGAGCACACCGAACTTTTGAACAGAGACGCTTTTGTTGCGGGTATGCAATCTTCGCAGATCCGCCAAAGATTTTTAGAGAGAGAGACTTTAAGCCTCACGGAGGCACGGGCACTCGCCTTCTCCCTAGATGTTGCGAATCATAACGCCCGCGCGTACGCGCCTGACCACGCGGCGGCCCCCTGGGCAGCGTGGAATGCGACCTTCCTCACCCCTGCGGACTCGGACCCCCCAGGCCTGCGCCGCAGGGTGCCCCGATAAACCCACGGGGCCCCGCTGCTACTTCTGCGGTCAGGCAAAGCACCCCCGCCAGCGCTGCCCGGCCCGCTCTGCAAGCTGTAAAGGCTGCGGCAAGAAGGGCCACTTTGCGGCCGTCTGTCAGTCAAAAGCGGTCGCTGCGGTCCTGAGCAGCGACTGCGGGTCCTCCCCCCCACTCTCCACAGGGGCCCCGTGCAGCCCGCGGACCTCGCTGCCCCCACCCCCCACCGCCACGTGCGATCCCAGGGTGCCGCCATTTTGGGCCCCCGACGCCACGTGCGATACCCGTGCACCGCCATTTTGGGCCCCCGACTCCACGTGCGATCCCCGGGTGCCGCCATTTTGTCCACCCCCCACCATGTGCAGCCGACGGGCGCCGCCATCTTGGATCAGCACCGAGGACCCCGCAGGTGACGACACTCTGCCAGATGACGACTCGGAGTTTCTGCCACGACTCGCCTCAGTCATATTGGACCAATTGCACGCTATCTACGGGAACCACGGCAACCACGAAGATCCTTCTTAACGGCCACGAGACAAGCTCCCTGCTGGACTCAGGGAGCACAGAGAGTTTTGTCCACCCCGCCACGGTAAGACGCTGCGCTCTTCCTGTTTACCCAGTCAAACAAAAAATCGCACTGGCCTCCGGTTCGCACCAGGTCCAGATCACAGGGTGCTGCATAGCGGACCTCATGGTCCAGGGGAGGGAGTTTAAAAATTACAAGCTCTTCGTCCTTCCCCACCTCTGCATGGCAGCACTCCTGGGGTTAGATTTCCAGTGCAACCTCCAGAGCTTAACATTCAAATTCGGTGGCCCTATGCCCCCCCTTTACTGTCTGCAGCCTCGCGTCCCTCAAGGTCGATCCCCCATCCTTGTTTGCAAACCTCACCCCGAATTGCAAACCCATAGCCACCAGGAGCAGACGGTACAGTGCCCAGGACCGGACCTTCATCAGGTCCGAAGTCCAACGGCTTCTGAAGGAAGGGGTCATCGAGGCTAGCAACAGCCCCTGGCGAGCACAAGTGCTGGTGGTAAAGACTGGGGAGAAAAATAGGATGGTCATAGACTACAGTCAGACCATCAACAGGTTTACGCAGCTGGACGCGTACCCTCTCCCGCGTATCTCCGACCTGGTCAACAGGATCGCGCAGTACAAGGTCTTCTCCACGGAACCTCAAGTCCACCTACCATCAGCTCCCCATCCGCGCGAGTGACCGAAGTACACTGCGTTCAAAGCGGATGGGCGACTCTACCACTTTTTAAGGGTTCCCTTCGGTGTCACAAACGGGGTCTCGGTCTTCCAACGGGAGATAGACCGAATGGTCGACCAATACGGTTTACGGGCAACCTTCCCGTATCTCGATAACGTCACCATCTGCGGCCACGACCAGCAGGACCACGACACCAACCTCCGAAAATTCCTCCGAACCGCAAAACTCCTTAATCTGACCTATAACAAGGATAAATGCATGTTCAGCACCGACCGCCTAGCCATCCTCGGCTATATAGTGCGTAACGGAGTGATTGGCCTCCACCCTGAACACATGCGCCCCCTGATGGAGCTCCCCCTCCCCCACTCCCTCAAAGCCCTCAAGCGCTGTTTGGGCTTCTTTTCATATTACGCCCAGTGGGTCCCCAATTACGCTGACAAAGCCCGTCCACTCATCCAAATGATGTACCATCAATTCGACTCAAGACACAATTGGGATCCGAACTGTGGCTTTAATCAGCTAGTTGTTAGCCCGGTGGTCGACTACAGAGAATGGCCGACCGCCGGGAACTCTGGGTACTTATACCCCGCCTCGGAGGCGGGGTCTACTTGCCTCTCGACCAATTGGTGAGCAGTCACATGACTAGTCCCAGCCAATCGGATGAGAGGCACATGACCAGCCAGAGCCAATGGGAAACCCATACTCTGCACCAATGGCAGTGCTCACATTCATACCACCACATTCACCGCTTGTGGAGAAAGAAGGCGGGGGGGTGTAAGTGGAAGAGAGAGAGAGAGGGGGGGAGGTGGTCCGAGGACTGGTGGTATGAGCAGCGAAAATCGAGAAAGGTGGGCTGCCCACTGGCTTGTGGCAAAAAAAACAATACTACTACTACTTAAGGTGCAACGGAATAACAACAAAGTCCAAATTGTGCAACATTATAACAACAAAGTCCAAAATGTCCCATGGCCGCATCACATGGACATGATCAGTCTGTCGGGTGCCCGTGGTGTTCTAGAGGACCGTCGCAGTGGAGCCGGTGACGTCGGGCCGATGGTCGTCCTTGCCTCTGGGAGCGTGGGTCGTAGATGTGTCTCCGTACCCCGGGCCGGTGGTGGAGAAGCTGTAATCGGGTGAGAGGGGGGCATGTGTGCTAGGTCGCGGGGGCGCGGGGGGTGCTGGGGGGAATTGAGGTTGTGGGGGAGGTGTTGATGTAGGGGGAGAAGGCCGCACGCCGGTGGGTGCCAGGTCCCGAAGCGAGACCGTATCCTGCCGACCGTCGGGATACTCCACGTACGCATATTGCGGGTTGGCGTGGAGTAACTGGACTCACTCAACCAACGGGTCGGACTTGTGCACCCGCACATGCTTCCGGAGCAGGATGGGCCCGGGGGTGGCCAGCCAGGTCGGGAGAGAGGATCCTGAGGACGAATTCCTGGGGAAAACAAGAAGACGTTGATGAGGTGTTTGATTAGTGGTAGTACAGAGGAGAGACCGGATTGAATGCAGGGCGTCGGGAATGACTTCTTGCCAACGGGGAATAGGGAGATCTCTGGACCGTAGGGCCAGCAGGATGGTCTTCCAAATGGTGCCATTCTCCCGCTCGACCTGACTGTTACCCCGGGGGTTATAACTGGTCGTCCTGCTAGAGGCGATGCCCCTGCTGAGCAGGAATTGACGCAGTTCGTCACTCATAAAGGAGGACCCGCGGTCGCTGTGGATGTACGCGGGGTAACCGAACAGGGAGAAGATGGATAGGAGGGCCTTTATGACGGTTGTTGTGGTCATGTCGGGACAGGGAATGGCGAAAGGGAAGCGGGAGTATTTGTCGATAACACTCAAGAAATATGTGTTACGGTTGTTGGAGGGGAGGGGACCCTTTAAGTCTATACTGAGACGTTCAAAGGGGCGGGATGCCTTGATCAGATGCACTCGTTCGGGACGGTAGAAGTGCGGTTTGCACTCGGCGCAGACGTGGCAGTCCCTGGTGACTGTCCTGACTTCCTCGACGGAGTAGGGCAGGTTGCGGCTCTTAATAAAATGGTAGAAACGGGTGACCCCTGGATGGCAGAGGTCCGTGTGGAGGGAGTGGAGGCGGTCAATCTGCGCGCTGGCGCAGGTACCGCGGGATAGGGCATCGGAAGGCTCGTTGAGCTTCCCAGGACGATGCAAGATATCGTAGCTGTACGTGGACAACTCGATCCGCCACCGCAAGATCTTGTCGTTCTTGATCTTGCCCCTCTGTGCATTGTCGAAAATGAAAGCTACTGACCGTTGGTCTGTGAGGAGGGTAAACCTCCTGCCGGCCAAATAGTGCCTCCGATATCATAGAACATAGAACATAGAACAGTACAGCACAGAACAGGCCCTTCGGCCCTCAATGTTGTGCCGAGCCATGATCACCCTACTCAAACCCACGTATCCACCCTATACCCGTAACCCAACAACCCCCCCTTAACCTTACTTTATTATTAGCACACTACGGGCAATTTAGCATGGCCAATCCACCTAACCCGCACATCTTTGGACTGTGGGAGGAAACCGGAGCACCCGGAGGAAACCCACGCACACAGGGGGAGGACGTGCAGACTCCACACAGACAGTGACCCAAGCCGGGAATCGAACCTGGGACCCTGGAGCTGTGAAGCATGTATGCTAACCACCATGCTACCCTGCTGCCCCCAAATCGCACAGCTTCGACTATGGCCTGTGCCTCCTTTTCCACCGAGGAATGGCGGATTTCGGAAGCGTGGAGGGTTCGTGGAAAGAAGGCCATGGGTCAGCCCGTTTGGTTCAGGGTGGCCGCCAGAGCTACGTCAGACGCGTCGCTCTCGACCTCGAATGGGAGGGACTCGTCGATGGCATGCATCGAGGCCTTTGCGATATCCGCTTTGATGCGGCTAAAGGCCTGGTGGGCCTCCATCGACAGGGGAAAGGAGGTGGACTGGATGAGGGGGCGGGCTTTGTCGGCGCAGTTGGGGACCCACTGGGCATAATATGAGAAGAAGCCCAGGCAGCGTTTGAGGGATTTGAGGGAGTTGGGGAGGGGAAGTTCACATCAGGGGGCGCATGCGTTCGGGATCGGGGCCTATCACTCCGTTACGAACTACGTAGCCAAGGATGGCTAGACGGTCGGTGCTAAACACGCACTTATCCTTATTGTAAGTTAAATTAAGGAGTTTTGTGGTTCGGAGGAATTTTTGGAGGTTGATGTCGTGGTCCTGCTGGTCGTGGCCGCAGATAGTGACGTTATCGAGATACGGGAAGGTGGCCCGTAAACCGTGCTTGTCGACCATTCGGTCCATCTCCCGTTGGAAGACCGAGACTCCATTTGTGACACCGAATGGAACCCTGAGGGAGTGGTAGAGTCGCCCATCCGCCTCAAACGCGGTGTACTTTCGGTCACTCGCGCGGATGGGGAGCTGGTGGTAGGCGGACTTAAGGTCCACCATGGAGAAGACTTTGTACTTCGCGATCCTGTTAACCAGGTCGGAAATACAGGGGAGAGGATATGCGTCCAGCTGCGTAAACCTGTTGATGGTCTGACTGTAATCGATGACCATCCGGTTTTTCTCCCAGTCCGAACTACCAGCACTTGGGCTCTCCAGGGACTGTTGCTGGCCTCGATAACTCCTTCCTTAAGGAGCCTCTGGACCTCGGACCTGATGAAGGTCCGGTCCTGGGCACTGTATCGTCTGCTCCTCGTGGCGACAGGTTTACAATCTGGGGTGAGATTAGCAAACAAGGAAAGGGGGTTCCACTTTGAGGGACGCGAGGCTGCAAACAGTAAGAGGAGGAATAGGGCCGCCGAATTGAAAGGTCAAGATCTGCAGGTTGCACTGGAAATCCAGGCCCAAGAGTGCTGGAGCGCATAGACGGGGGAGAATGAGGAGTTTGAAGTTTTTGAAAACCCTCCCCTGGACCGTGAGGTCCGCTATGCAGCACCCGGTGATTTGGACGGAGTGCGAACCTGAGGCCAATTCAATTTTATGTTTAACTGGATGGATGGGGAGCGCGCAGCGTCTTACCGTGTCAGGGTGGACGAAACTTTCCGTGGTCCCGGAGTCCAGCAGGCACCTCGTTTTGTGTCCGTTGAGCTGAACCGTTGTCGTAGTCTTGGCGAGCATGCGTGGTCACGACTGGTGGAGTTTGATGGAAGCCAGTCGTGGTGAGAGTTCCAGATCATCCTCAGTGGCAGAGTAATCGCTTGCAGGGCCTTTCGTGTTGGCCCAAGATGGCGGCGCCCAGGACCCGCACGTGGAGTCGGGGGTCCCAAGATGGCAGCACCCATGGCCTGCACATGGCGTCCGGGGCCCAAGATGGCGGCACCCGTGGGAGCCTTGTGGCAGCTGGGGGCAGTGTCAGCGGCGTCTGCGGGCCGGTCGGGGCAGCTGGGAGCGCGGGTCGGGAGGACCGTTGGACCGTTGCGGGGGTCGGGAGGCGGGCCGGAGAGGTTGGTGCACAGCGTGGGGCCCTGGGGGGTCCCGGGGGGGGGGGGGCGATCCGCGGTTGCTGCGTGGAACAGTAGCGACCGACTTGGTCTGGCAGACCACCGCGTAGTGGCCCTCCTTCCCGCAGCTCTTACACAGAGCGGAGCGGGCTGGGCAGCGCGGGCGGGGGTGCTTTGAGAGACCACAAAAATAGCAACGGGGCCCCGCTAGTTTGTCGGAGCGACCCGCGGCGCAGGCTTGGGGGGGGGGGGGGTCGGGGTCCACGGAGGATGGGGGTGGTGCAGGGAGGTTGCAAGAGTCCGTGCCTCAGCTAGGCTGAGGGTGTTCTTCTCCAGCAATCGTTGGCGGATAGAAGGGGACTGCATTCCAGCAATGTAAGCGTCTCTGATTAAAAGTTCCATGTGCTCAGTCGCCGAAACTTGGAGACTTGCGCACGTTCTCCCTAGAGCTGCGAGGGCCTAGTAAAACTCGTCGAGTGACTCACCAGGGAACTGTTGTCTGGTCGTCAGGAGATGCCATGCGTATACTTCGTTGACCGGCCGGAGAAAGTGTCCTTTGAGAATCTCCATGGCCGGATTAAAGTCGCCTTCGTCCTCGATCATTGCGTAGACCAATGTGCCCACGCATGAGTGGAGGATGTGGAGTTTCTGCTCCTTGGTGGGCTTGCCGGCTGCCGTCTTCAGGTAACTATTAAAACACGCCTGCCAGTGTTTAAAGATTGCAGACGCATTTGAAGCATGCAGGCTGGTACGGAGGCAGTCAGGCTTGATGCGTAGCTCCATTCCAAAATTCTAGCTGATTAAATTGATGTACCATCAATTCGACTCAAGACACAATTAGGATCCGAACTGTGGCTTTAATCAGCTAGTTGTTAGCCCGGTGGTCGACTACAGAGTAAGGCCGACCGCCGGGAACTCTGGGTACTTATACCCCGCCTCGGAGGCGGAGTCTACTTGCCTCTCGACCAATTGGTGAGCAGTCACATGACTAGTCCCAGCCAATCGGACGAGAGGCACATGACCAGCCAGAGCCAATGGGAAATCCATGCTCTGCACCAATGGCAGTGCTCACATTCATACCACCACACCAATCAGCCACTTTTCCCCTGTTGGTGGAGGCCCGCAAGGCCTTTAGCCGCATCAAAGCAGACATTGCAAAGGCCACGATGCGTGCTATCGACGAGTCCCTCCCCTTCCAAGTCGAGAGCGACGCGTCCGATGTATCTGTGGCAGCCACCCTCAATCAAGCGGGCAGACCCGTGGCCTTCTTCTCCCGTACCCTCCACGCTTCCGAAATCCGCCATTGCTCGGTCGAGAAGGAAGCACAGTCCATAGTCGAAGCTGTGCGACATTGGAGGCACTATCTGGCCGGCAGGAAGTTCACCCTCCTCACAGACCAACGGTCAGTGACCTTCACGTTCGACAATGCACAGAGGGGCAAGATAAAGAACGGCAAGATCTTGAGGTGAGGATAGAACTGTCCACCTACAACTACGACATCTTGTATCGTCCTGGGAAGCTAAACGAGCCTCCCGATGCCCTGTCCCGCGGCACCTGTGCCAACGCACAAGCGGACCGCCTCCGAACTCTCCACGCGGACCTCTGCCACCCGGGGGTCACCAGCTTTTTCCATTTTATATAGACCCGCAACCTGCCCTACTCCATTGAGGAGGTCAGGACAGTGACCAGGGACTGCCACATCTGCGCGGAGTGGAAGCCGCACTTCTACCGCCCTGAACAAGCGCATCTTATAAAGGCTTCCCGCCCCTTTGAACGTCTCAGCATGGACTTCAACGGTCCCCTCCCCTCCAACAACCGCAACACGTACTCCCGCTTCCCCTTCGCCATCCCCTGCGCTGACATGACTACAACCACCATCATTAAAGCCCTACACACCATCCTCTCCCTGTTCGGTTTCCCCGCTTACATTCATAGCGATAGGGGGTCCTCCTTTATGAGTGACGAACTGCACCAATTCCTGCTCAGCAGGGGCATCGCCTCCAGCAGGACGACCAGTTACAACCCCCGGGGTAACGGACAGGTCGAGAGGGAGAACGGTACGGTCTGGAAGACCGTCCTGCTGGCCCTGCGGTCCAAAAATCTCCCAGTCTCCCACTGGCAAGAGGTCCTCCCAGACCCCCTCCATTCTATCTGGTCACTCCTCTGTACCTCCACTACCCAAACGCCTCACGAACGCCTTCTTGTTTTTCCCAGGAAGTCTTCCTCAGGGACCCCTCTCCCGACCTGGCTGGCTACACCCGGGCCCATCCTGCTCCGGAAGCACGTGCGCGTGCACAAGTTGGACCCGTTGGTCGAAAGAGTCCAGCTACTCCATGCGAACCCGCAATACGCGTAGAGTATCCCGACGGCCGACAGGACACGGTCTCCCTTCGGGACCTGGCACCCAACTGATCCCGGCCACTCCCCCCCCCCCCCCCCCCCCCCCCCGCAGCGCCAGCACCCCAACCCCCCTGCCCCAAGCAGTCTCCCCCTCCTCGGCCCCACCGACACCTACACACCCGCGGCCCAGCGGACAGGACGACCCTCCCCTGGCCTGGCCCCAGGTAGCTCCGACTAGGGGTACGGACGCAAGAACAGGATCATCGCTCCCGGAGTCACGGACGACCACCGCTCCAACGTCGCCGGCACAGCTACGCAGGTCGAACAGGACATCCAAGGCACCCGATCGGCTGATCGAATCCATGTGACCTGCTGATGGGTTCTTATAGAACAGTACAGCACAGAACAGGCCCTTCGGCCCTCGATGTTGTGCCGAGCAATGATCACCCTACTTAAACCCACGTAACCCGTATACCCGTAACCCAACAATCCCCCCATTAACCTTACACTACGGGCAATTTAGCATGGCCAATCCACCTAACCCGCACATCTTTGGACTGTGGGAGGAAACCGGAGCACCCGGAGGAAACCCACGCACACACGGGGAGGACGTGCAGACTCCACACAGACAGTGACCCAGCCGGGAATCGAACCTGGGACCCTGGAGCTGTGAAGCATTGATGCTAACCACCATGCTACCGTGAGGCCCCATGTTTTCTTTTTTCCAAGTTCTTGTTTTCTTTTGTCTGTTCCCCATTTTTCTTTTCATCTCCTAGTTTTTTACACACTGTACAAAGTTTTGTTTGTACTTTACACATAATTGCAGGCCAGTGGGCAACCATCAATGCAATGGTACGACCTAACATCTCTAGTCATACTACCAGTCTCTCACGTACTCACGGGACACGCAACCCTCTCCCCCCGCCATGTCCGCATTTCCCGTACCAACCCGGTTCCTTTTTCAACAGGGGGTGAATGTGGTAGTATGACTCGGGGTATTACGGTAGCTGGAAGTGTGAGCTGCCATTGGTGCAGAGGACTCGCTGCCCATTGGCCCAGGTATGTCATGTGCCTCTCAGCCAATTGTATTCTTCTTGTGTATTAAAGCCTATCATTCGGACTCCAACGTTTCTTGTCCATTGATTGTGCATCAGTTCTATGTTCTAAACTCCCTCCTGACCACTGCTTTCAGCGCCTCCCATTGTGTACTGGCCGAAACCTCATCCATATCATTCAACTCCACACATCCCCGAATAGCAACCCTCTTCCACTCACATACGTCCTCATCTGCTAACAGCCCCATATCTAACCTCCACTGTGGGCGCTGGCCCCCCCGATCCACCTACAAGTCCACCCAATGCAGCGTGTGGTCGGAGACCACAATCACCGAATATTCCGTGGTAACCACCCCCGCCAGCCGAGTCTTATCCATCAATCTGGGAGTACATCCTGTGCATACGGGAGAAGTACGAAAATTCCTTCACCCTCGGCCTCCCGAACCTCCATGGGTCCACACCCCCACCGTGTTCTCCATAAACCCTTTTCATTTCCTCCCCGACCATGGACTCGACCAGTCCAATTTCAGCTCAATACACGGATTAAAACCCCCCACCCCACCCCATTGTCAGCCGGGATGAGTCCAGGTCCGGATTCTTCCCTCGCACCCGCCTCATGAATTCAATGTCATCCCAATTTGGGGCATACGGCAGCAAATATATTTACAGAGTATTTACAGTCCTGTTCAGACAACCAACATGCTGGTCGCTGTTTGGCCGGCCTTTTACTAAGTTCTTATGAGCCCCAGCTGAGCCAACCTCCGCCCACTAGCAGGTTAGCTCATATTACACGAGTCCCACGGGGATATCAATCAGGGTATCCCAGTGGGCCTTGTGAGGGTTATCACACCCCTCCCCCACCCCCCAAGTCCGAAGGTTTCCCTTGTGCCCCAATCTGAGGAGACCTTCTGTGTCGCTTTGCACACGGTTGTGCTTCTGCCAGTGGCGGGTCTGGGTCGGGTGGTGTGCGGCAGTTTTTAGGTCACCTTTTCCAAGATGCTTTCCAGAGAGGTTTAGTGCTGGGGGTTTGGCTCTGGGCACAACAGCTTTGGTATCCATCTCCGAGCCTGAGTTGTCATTACTGTGGCTTTGGACCACAGCGGATTGCACTCCTTGTCTATGGAGAGGTCCTTGAGGCAGTGGAGGTACTGAGGTCCCTGACCGAGTGTCCTCGAAGGCAGGCTCTTATCTTTTAAGATGGTCAATGTGTTTACATAAGGTCTTCCCTTGGGTCTTGACCTTATAAGATATTTTCTTCAATACAATTCCCAGAAGCCAAAGAGCACCATCTTTCCAAGTTCCAGACATAAATAAAGTCCCACGGGTAAAAACTTTTCTCTGGCATCCTGTGGTTATGATACTACCTTTGCATGTCTTGCTGCACCTAACTTTTCTGCCAAACTTGGGAAAGTCTGACTTAAATGAATTTGGAGGCTCTGGCCAATCAGGAGCTACCCCTGAAGTGACATCCAGCATGATACTATAATGAAAGAGAAACCTCGCCAGTTATGTGCCTAGGGAGCCCGTGGTTTGCTTCTGCGTGTTCCACTTGAATGTTTGTACCGCCTGTGTGGCCAAGTCATTTGAGTACGAGGTGGCCTGGATATGTCTCACCCTGTTTGTGCTTAAAAATAAGTAGAACAACACGCTCGTGAACAGGGTCCTGTTACTAGTGTCCAGCGCCTCTGGAATCCCGGGGTGCTGAATGACCACCTTAATTTTTCAACAATGGCTCTCACAGGTCATCCTGTGAACATATAGCCACTTGGAATGGGCGTCCACCAGGATGAAGAACATGAAAGGCCAGTGTGTGTGCAGCCTCACCTAGGGGCTCCCTGGCAATTCCCAGAGTTAAGAGAGGCTGAAGGAGAGAGTTTCTGGCGCTCTAGGCATGCTGGGCATCTTTTCACTACCCATCCGGTGTCCTCGTTGATCCCTAGCCACCAGATATAGCTCCTCGTCAACATCATCATATTTGAACCCCCAAGGTGACCACTATGTAGATCCTGCAGGATCAATTCCTGGCCTGACTGTGGGATGACCACATGAGCTCCCCACAGGAAGATGCCAACTTTGACGCTCAGCTCCTGTTATTTCAAAACATAGGGCTGCAGGGCTGCCTATTGGGGAGGGGGGGGGGGGGGGGGGGTGGTGTTCCCTGTAATCTATCATGCAGTAAGATGTGGTGACGTTTCGCCAGTGTGGGATCTATCTGCTTCCACGTGCGTATCTGTGCTGTTGCTACCACCAGAGCGTCCATGAAGTTTAAAGTCGCCATGACTTTGCCTGCCATTGGGGGAGATGGGCGGCTCACAGGTAGTGGAAGAAGGCTGAGGGCATCGGCATGTGCTTTCTGGACCCCTGGGTGATGCTGAAAGGTGTATTTGTATGCCGAAAACTGTCTGAGGACCTCTTCCAGATTATCCACGTGCTCTTTTTCAGTGGCCCCGTGATGAGAACATCATCTAGATATACCGCCACTTTGGGTAACCCCTGGAGGATCACAGAATCGTAGAATCTCCAGTGCAGAAGGAGGCCATTCGGCCCATCGAGTCTGCATCGGCCATTACAAAGAGCACCCGACTCAAGCCCTCGACTCTACCCTATCCCTGTAACCCAGTAACCCCCATTTAACCTTTTGGGACACAAAGGGCAATTTAGCATGGCCAATCCACCTCACCCGCACATCTTTGGACTGTAGGTGGAAACCGGAGCACCCGGAGGAAACCCACGCACATACGGGGAGAACATGTAGACACCGCACAGAGAGTGACCCAAGTCAGGAATCGCACCTGGGGCCCTGGAGGTGTGAAGCAGCTGTGCTAACAATTATGCTACCGTGCTGCCCCTTCCATCACCCTCAGAAAAATTGCACAGGCGGAAGAGACCGCAAAGAGAAAGTGAATGTATTCAAACTGTAGGTACATATAGTCACATACTTCTGCGTGCTGTGTCCAACTCTAATTGAAGATATACGTGGCTCATATCGAGCTTCGTAAATGAGCATCTCTCAGCCAGTTTCCTGTACAAGTCCTCCAGACACGGTATAGGATGACAGTCCAGGCAGTCTATAATCCCTGCAGTGGTGATCTGAAATGTCTGACTTTATCATTGGGACTACTGGCTAGGCCCATTCTGTAAATTGCACAGGGCGTAGGATGCCCAAACTCTCCAAGTGCTGCAACTCAGTATCCACCTTTGTGAGCAAGACAAAGGGACATGGTCATGCCCTGAAGTATCTGGGCTGGGTCTTTAGGTCAACGTAAATGCATGCATTGGCTCCTTCTATTTTGCCCAGATCCTCCAGGAATATCTCCAGGTACTTTCCGAGGACCTCATATAGGTTTCTGGCGCCCATCTGGAAAATCTACTGCCAATCAAAGTGGAGTGTTCGCAGCTAATCAAAGCCCAACAGATTGGGCTCCGGCCCTTGCACCACTATCAGAGGCAGCCTGACTGTTTGTGGCCCATGGTTCACCAGGGTCACAGTAGTTCCAACGATACGCAATGGTTCCCCAGTATACGTTGCCAACCTGGACTTGGTGCCACGCAGGTTCAATGGCAGGATTCCCGTGCGATGGCGGCGGAAAGTCTGTTGACTGACGGAGATGGTCTATCTCAATCAGTAGGGGGTGTCCATTTATCTAAAGTTTAACTGGAAGAGGTGCCACTTTAGGGGCTGTGATGCAGTTCAATCACATTATGTTTCCTCCTCAGGTGGGGCCACATGCAAGGCCCTGGCTTGAGGCGACCTTATCATCTGTCCAGGGTGGCTCGCTCTTTGCCGATTCTGGTGGCCTTGGTTGCCACGCATTCTACGCCCACAGGCTTGGCAATGTTGCTGAACCCCTCCCCCTGTCCTCTGAGGAGGTGTCCTGCCGGTTCGTGGTGGCCCTCGATCATTAAGTTCAGACGCGGTGTTGTACTCTTGGTTGTGGTTGTTACCTGGCCATTTGAGCACTGCCCTGGAATGCTGCTGCATTCCGTATGGAGATTGAGAAACACTATGGACAGTGTAGTCCATGGAACCTTGGAGTTCCTGAACCCCTTTATCCATATTCTCGTGGGACAGCGCTAGCTCAATGGCTCTCTTTAAATCAAGCGTGGGATCTGCCAACAGCTTCCTCTTTGTGGCCATGTTATTAATTCCGCACATCAGTCAATCCCTCAACATCTCAGAAAGGGGTGGCCTAAACTCGCAATGCTCAGCCAGCCTTCAGAGCAGAGTCAAGAAATCCGTAACTGACTCCCCCGGAGTCCGTACAGCAGCGTTGAAACAGTACTGTTGGATGATTACAGATGGTTTGGGGTTCTAATGTTTAGACACCAATTCTAACAATTTCCCAAAAGATTTTGAATCCA
This sequence comes from Scyliorhinus canicula, assembly GCF_902713615.1. Lineage (NCBI taxonomy): Eukaryota > Metazoa > Chordata > Chondrichthyes > Carcharhiniformes > Scyliorhinidae > Scyliorhinus > Scyliorhinus canicula. The sequence continues at coordinate 67,366,090 of NC_052163.1, read as the reverse complement.
GAGCAGCTGGGTATGTGAAGTGTTTCATAATGACAAAGGTTGGGGCCCCACAGGCAGTCAGGATGATTATTTTCTATTGGTTACCTTCTCCAGTGATGCCGTTGGCCAGGAAAAAGTATCCGCTCTGCCTCTAATTTCATATTTAAAAGTCAATCCAATCTGTTGCTGCTCGGAAATCCACTGGAGCGGATGGAAAGTGGAGAATCGCAGTTAAACTTTATTTTACTTCGTTGCCAGTATTAAGATCCAGGAAACCGAGTGGTAAGGTAAACACCGATTTATTTATTGTCACAAAGGTCCACCTAGAGCAGCAAATATATTTACAGAGTACAGTCCCGTTGGGACAACCAACACGCTGATCCCTGTCTTTTACTGAGTTCTTATGAGCCCCAGGTGGGGCTCAGTCTCTCTGTTCTTTCTCATTCTCTCATTCTGTTCTCTCTCCTTTTTTTAATCTCTGTTCATTCTCTCTGATTCTCTCCCATTCTTTTTCTCTGTTTCTCTCTCATTGTTTATCTCTCATTCTCTATTTCTTTCTCTCACTCATTGTTTATCTCTCATTCTGTTTCTTTCTCAGTTTCTCTCGTTCTCTCAGTTTCTCTCTCATTCTGTTTTTTCTCACTGTTTTTCTCTCTCTCACGTTTTCTCTCATTCGCTATTTCTCCCTCACAGTTTCTCTTTCCTCTCTGTTTTTGTCTGATTCCCTCTCTCCCTGTTTTTGTTTCTCTCTCTTATTCTCTTTCCCCCTGTTTTTCTTGGTTTCTCTCTCCCATTCTCTCTCTCTCTGTTTCCTGTTTCTATCACATTCTCTGTCTCCCTGTTTCTCTCTCTCATTCTTTCTGTTTTCCCCTCTCTTTCTGTTTCATTCTCTCTCTTTTCCTCTCTATTTCTTGCTCATTCTCTGTGTTTCTCTCTCCGTTTCTCGGTTTTCCTCCGTTTCTCTCTCTCATTCTCTGTTTTCCTGTGTTTCTGTCTCCCCGTTTTCCTGTTTCTTTCTCTCATTCTCTGTTTTCCTCTCGGTTTCTCTCTCATTCTCTTTGTTTCTCTCTCTCAATCTCTCTCTCCCTGTTTCTCATTCTGATTTCCTCGGTTTCTCTCTCTCATTACCTCTGTTAACCTCTATGTTTCTCTCTCTCATTTGTTCTCCCTGTTTTCCTCTCTTTGCATCAGTATTCACCTAAGAGAAGGAATTGGTGAATGTTGAGTCTGGCGAAGGGTGTGTAGATAGCCTGGGTCACATTGAGATCCAAAAAGACGAGGTGTTGGGTGTCTTGAAAAATATTAAGGTGGATAAATCCCCAGGGCCTGATGGGATCTAACCCGAATACTGAAGGAGGCAAGAGAGAAAATTGCTGAGGCCTTGACAGAAATTTTTGGATCCTCACTGCCTTCAAGTGATGTCCCAGAGGACTGGAGAATAGCCAATGTTGTTTCATTGTTTAAGAAGGGTAGCAAGGATAATCCAGGGGACTACAGGCCGGTGAGCCTTACATCAGTGGTCGGGAAATTAGTGGAGAGAATTCTTCGAGACAGGATCTACTCCCATTTGGAAGCAAGTGGACATATTAGCGAGAGGCAGCACGGTTTTGTGAAGGGGAGGTCGTGTCTCACTAACTTGACAGAGTTTTTCGAGGAGGTCACAAAGATGATTGATGCAGGTAGGGCAGTGGATATTGTCTATATGGACTTCAGTAAGGCCTTTGACAAAGTCCCTCGTGGCAGACTGGTACAAAAGGTGAAGTCACATGGGATCAGGGGTGAGCTGGCAAGATGGATACAGAACTGGCTAGGTCATAGAAGGCAGAGAGTAGCAATGGAAGGGTGCTTTTCTGATTGGAGGGCTGTGACTAGTGGTGTTCCGCAGGAATCAGTGCTGGGACCTTTGCTGTTTTGCTGTTTGTAGTATACATTTTGGAGGAAAATGTAACTGGTCTGATTAGTAAGTTTGCAGACAACACAAAGGTTGGTGGAATTGCAGACAGCGATGAGGACTGTCAGAGGATACAGCAGGATTTAGATTGTTTGGAGATGGCAGATGGAGTTTAATTCGGACAAATGTGAGGTGATGCATTTTGGAAGGTCTAATAAAGGTAGGGAAGAGACAGTGAATGGTAGAACCCTCAAGAGTATTGACAGTCAGAGAGATCCAGGTGTACAGGTCCACATGTCACTGAAAGGGGCAACACAGGTGGAGAAGGTAGTCAATAAGGCATACGGCATGCTTGCCTTCATTGGCCAGGGCATTGAGTATAAAAATTGGCAAGTCATATTGCAGCTGTATAGAACCTTAGTTAGGCCACACTTGGAGTATAGTGTTCAATTCTGGTCGCCACATCACCAAACGGATGTGGAGGCTTTGGAGAGGGTGAAGAAGAGATTTACCAGGGTGTTGCCTGGTATGGAGCGCATTAGCTATGAGGAGAGGTTGAATAAACTTGGTTTGTTCTCACTGGAACGAAGGAGGTTGAGGGGCGACCTGATAAAGGTCTACAAAATTATGAGGGGCATGGACAGAGTGGATAGTCAGATACTTTTTCCCAGGGTAGAGGGGTCAATTACTAGGGGGCATAGGTTGAAGGTGCGAGGGGCAAGGTTTAGAGAAGAGGTACGAGGCAAGTTTTTACACAGAGGGTAGTGGGTGTCTGGAACTCGCTGCCGGAGGAGGTGGTAGAAGTAGGGACGA